>NW_026043261.1:0-46688 GCF_023856365.1 Brienomyrus brachyistius | reverse complement strand
ATTAGCATATTAGCATATTAGCATATTAACATATTAGCATAGCATATTAGCATATTAGCATATTAGCATATTAGCATATTAGCATATTAGCATAGCATATTAGCATATTAGCATATTAGCATATTAGCATATTAGCATATTAGCATATTAGCATAGCATATTAGCATATTAGCATATTAGCATATTAGCATATTAGCATATTAGCATATTAGCATAGCATATTAGCATATTAGCATATTAACATAGCATATTAGCATATTAGCATATTAGCATATTAGCATATTAGCATATTAGCATATTAGCATATTAGCATATTAGCATAGCGTGTTAGCGTATTAGCATATTAGCATATTAGCATAGCATATTAGCATATTAGCATATTAGCATATTAGCATATTAGCATAGCATGTTAGTGTATTAGCATATTAGCATATTAGCATAGCATATTAGCATATTAGCATATTAGCATATTAGCATATTAGCATAGCATATTAGCATATTAGCATATTAGCATATTAGCATATTAGCATATTAGCATATTAGCATATTAACATAGCATAGCATATTAGCATATTGGCATATTAGCATATTAGCATATTAGCATATTAGCATATTAGCATAGCATATTAGCATATTAGCATATTAGCATAGCATATTAGCATATTAGCATATTAGCATATTAGCATAGCATATTAGCATATTAGCATATTAGCATATTAGCATATTAGCATAGCATATTAGCATATTAGCATATTAGCATAGCATATTAGCATATTAGCATATTAACATATTAGCATATTAGCATAGCATATTAGCATATTAGCATAGCGTGTTAGCGTGTTAGCGTATTAGCATATTAGCATAGCATATTAGCATATTAGCATATTAGCATATTAGCATAGCATATTAGCATATTAGCATAGCATATTAGCATATTAGCATAGCGTGTTAGCGTGTTAGCGTATTAGCATATTAGCATAGCATATTAGCATATTAGCATATTAGCATATTAGCATATTAGCATATTAGCATATTAGCATATTAGCATATTAGCATAGCATATTAGCATATTAGCATAGCGTGTTAGCGTGTTAGCGTATTAGCATATTAGCATAGCATATTAGCATATTAGCATATTAGCATATTAGCATAGCATATTAGCATATTAGCATAGCATATTAGCATATTAGCATAGCGTGTTAGCGTGTTAGCGTATTAGCATATTAGCATAGCATATTAGCATATTAGCATATTAGCATATTAGCATAGCATATTAGCATATTAGCATATTAGCATATTAGCATATTAGCATATTAGCATAGCATATTAGCATATTAGCATATTAGCATATTAGCATAGCATATTAGCATATTAGCATATTAGCATATTAGCATATTAGCATAGCATATTAGCATATTAGCATATTAGCATATTAGCATAGCATATTAGCATATTAGCATATTAGCATATTAGCATATTAGCATATTAGCATAGCGTGTTAGCGTATTAGCATATTAGCATATTAGCATAGCATATTAGCATATTAGCATGGCATATTAGCATATTACCATAGCATATTAGCATATTAGCATATTAGCATATTAGCATATTAGCATATTAGCATATTAGCATATTAGCATAGCGTGTTAGCATATTAACGTATTAGCATAGCATATTAGCATATTAGCATATTAGCATATTAGCATATTAGCATATTAGCATAGCATATTAGCATATTAGCATATTAGCATATTAGCATATTAGCATATTAGCATATTAGCATATTAGCATATTAGCATAGCATATTAGCATATTAGCATATTAACATATTAACATATTAGCATATTAGCATATTAGCATAGCGTGTTAGTGTATTAGCATATTAGCATATTAGCATATTAGCATAGCATATTAGCATATTAGCATATTAGCATATTAGCATAGCAGCATAGCATATTAGCATATTAGCATATTAGCATATTAGCA
The DNA here is from genome assembly GCF_023856365.1 of Brienomyrus brachyistius. Lineage (NCBI taxonomy): Eukaryota > Metazoa > Chordata > Actinopteri > Osteoglossiformes > Mormyridae > Brienomyrus > Brienomyrus brachyistius. The sequence goes on along the minus strand of NW_026043261.1, from coordinate 44,702 downwards.
TATTAGCATATTAGTATATTAGCATATTAGCATATTAGCATAGCATATTAGCATATTAGCATATTAGCATATTAGCATATTAGCATATTAGCATATTAGCATAGCAGCATAGCATATTAGCATATTAGCATATTAGCATATTAGCATATTAGCATATTAGCATATTAGCATATTAGCATATTAGCATATTAGCATAGCATGTTAGCGTATTAGCATATTAGCATATTAGCATATTAGCATATTAGCATAGCATATTAGCATATTAGCATATTAGCATATTAGCATAGCATATTAGCATAGCATATTAGCATATTAGCATATTAGCATATTAGCGTATTAGCATATTAGCATATTAGCATATTAGCATATTAGCATATTAGCATAGCATATTAGCATATTAGCATATTAGCATATTAACATATTAGCATAGCGTGTTAGTGTATTAGCATATTAGCATATTAACATATTAGCATATTAGCATATTAGCATATTAGCATATTAGCATATTAGCATAGCATATTAGCATATTAGCATATTAGCATATTAGCATATTAGCATAGCATATTAGCATATTAGCATATTAGCATAGCATATTAGCTTAGCATATTAGCATATTAGCATAGCATGTTAGCGTATTAGCATATTAGCATATTAGCATATTAGCATATTAGTATATTAGCATAGCATATTAGCATATTAGCATATTAGCATATTAGCATATTAGCATAGCATATTAGCATATTAGCATATTAGCATATTAGCATATTAGCATATTAGTATATTAGCATATTAGCATAGCGTGCTAGCGTATTAGCATATTAGCATATTAGCATAGCATATTAGCGTATTAGCATATTAGCATATTAGCATAGCATAGCATATTAGCATATTAGCATATTAGCATATTAGCATATTAGCATATTAGCATAGCGTGTTAGAGTATTAGCATATTAGCATATTAGTATATTAGCATAGCTTGTTAGCATATTAGCATAGCATATTAGCATATTAGCATATTAGCATAGCATATTAGTATATTAGCATATTAGCATATTAGCATATTAGCATATTAGCATAGCATATTAGCATATTAGCATATTAGCATATTAGCATATTAGCATATTAGCATATTAGCATATTAGCATATTAGTGTATTAGCATATTAGCATATTAGCATATTAGCATAACATATTAGCATATTAGCATATTAGCATATTAGCATATTAGCATATTAGCATATTAGCATATTAGCATATTAGCATAGCATATTAGCATATTAGTATATTAGCATATTAGCATATTAGCATATTAGCATATTAGCATAGCATAGCATATTAGCATATTAGCATATTAGCATATTAGCATATTAGCATATTAGCATATTAGCATATTAGCATAGCATATTAGCATATTAGCATAGCATATTAGCATATTAGCATATTAGCATATTAGCATAGCATATTAGCATAGCATATTAGCATAGCATATTAGCATATTAGCATATTAGCATATTAGCATATTAGCATATTAGCATAGCGTGTTAGTGTATTAGCATATTAGCATATTAGCATATTAGCATAGCATATTAGCATATTAGCATATTAGCATATTAGCATATTAGCGTATTAGCATATTAGCATAGCATATTAGCATATTAGCATATTAGCATATTAGCATATTAGCATAGTATATTAGCATATTAGCATATTAGCATATTAGCATATTAGCATATTAGCATAGCATATTAGTATATTAGCATATTAGCATATTACCATATTAGCATATTAGCATATTAGCATAGCATATTAGCATATTAGCATATTAGCATATTAGCATATTAGCATAGCGTGTTAGTGTATTAGCATATTAGCATATTAGCATATTAGCATAGCATATTAGCATGTTAGCATATTAGCATATTAGCATATTAGCATATTAGCATATTAGCATAGCATATTAGCATATTAGCATATTAGCATATTAGCATATTAGCATATTAGCATATTAGCATAGCATATTAGCATATTAGCATAGCATATTAGCATATTAGCATAGCATATTAGCATATTAGCATATTAGCATATTAGCATATTAGCATATTAGCATATTAGCATAGCATATTAGCATATTAGCATATTAGCATAGCATATTAGCATATTAGCATATTAGCATATTAGCATATTAGCATATTAGCATATTAGTATATTAGCATAGCATATTAGCATATTAGCATATTAGCATATTAGCATATTAGCATATTAGCATATTAGCATAGCTTAGCATATTAGCGTATTAAAATATTAGCATATTAGCATATTGGCATATTAGCATATTAGCATATTAGCATATTAGCATAGCATATTAGCATATTAGCATATTAGCATATTAGCATATTAGCATAGCATATTAGCATATTAGCATATTAGCATATTAGCATATTAGCATATTAGCATATTAGCATATTAGCATATTAGCATAGCATGTTAGTATATTAGCATATTAGCATATTAGCATAGTATATTAGCATATTAGCATATTAGCATATTAGCATATTAGCATATTAGCATATTAGCATATTAGCATATTAGCATAGCATATTAGCATATTAGCATATTAGCATATTAGCATATTAGCATAGCATATTAGCATATTAGCATATTAGCATATTAGCATATTAGCATATTAGCATATTAGCATAGCATATTAATATACTAGCATATTCGCATATTAGCATATTAGCATAGCATATTAGCATATTAGCATATTAGCATATTAGCATATTAGCATAGCATATTAGCATATTAGCATATTAGCATATTAGCATATTAGCATATTAGCATATTAGCATATTAGCATATTAGCTTATTAGCATAGCATATTAGCATATTAGCATATTAGCATAGCATATTAGCATATTAGCATATTAGCATATTAGCATATTAGCATATTAACATAGCATATTAGCATGGCATATTAGCATAGCATATTAGCATATTAGCATATTAGCATATTAGCATAGCGTGTTAGCGTATTAGCATATTAGCATAGCATATTAGCATATTAGCATATTAGCATATTAGCATATTAGCATAGCATATTAGCATATTAGCATATTAGCATATTAGCATATTAGCATATTAGCATAGCATATTAGCATATTAGCATATTAGCATATTAGCATATTAGCATAGCATATTAGCATATTAGCATATTAGCATATTAGCATATTAGCATATTAGCATATTAGCATAGCATATTAGCTTATTAGCATATTAGCATATTAGCATATTAGCATATTAGCATAGCGTTTTAGCGTATTAGCATATTAGCATAGCATATTAGCATATTAGCATAGCATATTAGCATATTAGCATATTAGCATATTAGCATATTAGCATATTAGCATAGCGTGTTAGCATATTAGCGTATTAGCATATTAGCATATTAGTATATTAGCATATTAGCATATTAGCATAGCATATTAGCATATTAGCATATTAGCATATTAGCATATTAGCATAGCATATTAGCATATTAGCATATTAGCATATTAGCATATTAGCATAGCGTGTTAGTGTATTAGCATATTAGCATATTAGCATAGCATATTAGCATATTAGCATATTAGTATATTAGCATATTAGCATATTAGCATAGCATATTAGCATATTAGCATATTAGCATAGCATATTAGCATATCAGCATTTTAGCATATTAGCATAGCATATTAGCATATTAGCATATTAGCATATTAGCATATTAGCATATTAGCATATTAGCATAGCATATTAGCATATTAGCATATTAGCATAGCATATTAGCATATTAGCATATTAGCATATTAGCATATTAGCATAGCATATTAGCATATTAGCATATTAGCATATTAGCATATTAGCATAGCGTGTTAGTGTATTAGCATATTAGCATATTAGCATAGCATATTAGCATATTAGCATATTAGCATATTAGCATATTAGCATAGCATATTAGCATATTAGCATATTAGCATATTAACATATTAGCATATTAGCATATTAGCATATTAGCATAGCATATTAGCATATTAGCATATTAGCATATTAGCATATTAGCATATTAGCATAGCATATTAGCATATTAGCATATTAGCATATTAGCATATTAGCATATTAGCATAGCGTTTTAGCATATTAGCATATTAGCATATTAGCATATTAGCATATTAGCATAGCATATTAGCATATTAGCATATTAGCATATTAACATATTAGCATATTAGCATATTAGCATATTAGCATAGCATATTAGCATATTAGCATATTAGCATATTAGCATATTAGCATATTAGCATATTAGCATAGCATATTAGCATATTAGCATATTAGCATATTAGCATATTAGCATATTAGCATATTAGCATATTAGCGTATTAGCATATTAGCATATTAGCATATTAGCATATTAACATATTAGCATAGCATATTAGCATATTAGCATATTAGCATATTAGCATAGCATATTAGCATATTAGCATAGCATATTAGCATATTAGCATATTAGCACATTAGCATATTAGCATATTAGCATATTAGCATAGCATGTTAGTGTATTAGCATATTTGCATATTAGCATAGCATATTAGCATATTAGCATATTAGCATATTAGCATATTAGCATATTAGCATAGCATATTAGCATATTAGCATATTAGCATATTAGCATATTAGCATATTAACATATTAGCATAGCATATTAGCATATTGGCATATTAGCATATTAGCATATTAGCATATTAGTATATTAGCATATTAGCATATTAGCATAGCATATTAGCATATTAGCATAGCATATTAGCATATTAGCATATTAGCATATTAGCATATTAGCATAGCATATTAGCATATTAGCATATTAACATAGCATATTAGCATATTAGCATATTAGCATAGCGTGTTAGCATATTAGCATATTAGCATAGAATATTAGCATATTAGCATATTAGCATATTAGCATATTAGCATATTAGCATATTAGCATATTAGCATAGCATATTAGCATATTAGCATATTAGCATATTAGCATATTAGCATATTAGCATAGCATATTAGCATATTAGCATATTAGCATATTAGCATATTAGCATATTAGCATAGCATATTAGCATATTAGCATATTAGCATAGCATATTAGCATATTAGCATATTAGCATAGCATATTAGCATATTAGCATATTAGCATATTAGCATATTAGCATATTAGCATAGCATATTAGCATATTAGCATATTAGCATATTTTCATATTAGCATATTAGCATAGCGTGTTAGCGTATTAGCATATTAGCATATTAGCATAGCATATTAGCATATTAGCAAAGCATATTAGCATATTAGCATAGCATATTAACATATTAGCATATTAGCTTATTAGCATATTAGCATATTAGCATATTAGCATAGCGTGTTAGCATATTAGCGTATTAGCATATTAGCATATTAGCATATTAGCATATTAGCATATTAGCATAGCATATTAGCATATTAGCATATTAGCATATTAGCATATTAGCATATTAGCATATTAGCATAGCATATTAGCATATTAGCATATTAGCATATTAGCATATTAGCATATTAGCATATTAGCATATTAGCATATTAGCATAGCATATTAGCATATTAGCTTATTAGCATATTAGCATATTAGCATATTAGCATAGCGTGTTAGTGTATTAGCATATTAGCATATTAGCATAGCATATTAGCATATTAGCATATTAGTATATTAGCATATTAGCATATTAGCATAGCATATTAGCATATTAGCATATTAGCATAGCATATTAGCATATCAGCATTTTAGCATATTAGCATAGCATATTAGCATATTAGCATATTAGCATATTAGCATATTAGCATATTAGCATATTAGCATATTAGCATATTAGCATATTAGCATAGCATATTAGCATATTAGCATATTAGCATATTAGCATAGCATATTAGCATATTAGCATATTAGCATATTAGCATATTAGCATATTAGCATATTAGCATATTAGCATATTAGCATAGCATATTAGCATATTAGCATATTAGCATATTAGCATATTAGCATATTAGCATATTAGCATATTAGCATAGCGTGTTAGTGTATTAGCATATTAGCATATTAGCATAGCATATTAGCATATTAGTATATTAGCATATTAGCATATTAGCATAGCATATTAGCATATTAACATATAAGCATATTAGCATATTAGCATATTAGCATATTAGCATAGCATATTAGCATATTAGCATATTAGCATATTAGCATATTAGCATATTAGCATAGCATATTAGCATATTAGCATATTAGCATATTAGCATATTAGCATATTAGCGTATTAGCATATTAGCATATTAGCATATTAGCATATTAGCATATTAACATATTAGCATAGCATATTAGCATATTAGCATATTAGCATATTAGCATATTAGCATAGTATATTAGCATATTAGCATATTAGCATATTAGCATATTAGCATATTAGCATATTAGCATATTAGCATAGCATATTAGCATATTAGCATATTAGCATATTAGCATATTAGCATATTAGCATAGCATATTAGCATATTAGCATATTAACATAGCATATTAGCATATTAGCATATTAGCATATTAGCATATTAGCATATTAGCATATTAGCATATTAGCATAGCGTGTTAGCGTATTAGCATATTAGCATATTAGCATAGCATATTAGCATATTAGCATATTAGCATATTAGCATATTAGCATAGCATGTTAGTGTATTAGCATATTAGCATATTAGCATAGCATATTAGCATATTAGCATATTAGCATATTAGCATATTAGCATAGCATATTAGCATATTAGCATATTAGCATATTAGCATATTAGCATATTAGCATATTAGCATATTAACATAGCATAGCATATTAGCATATTGGCATATTAGCATATTAGCATATTAGCATATTAGCATATTAGCATATTAGCATATTAGCATAGCATATTAGCATATTAGCATATTAGCATAGCATATTAGCATATTAGCATATTAGCATATTAGCATAGCATATTAGCATATTAGCATATTAGCATATTAGCATAGCATATTAGCATATTAGCATATTAGCATAGCATATTAGCATATTAGCATATTAACATATTAGCATATTAGCATAGCATATTAGCATATTAGCATAGCGTGTTAGCGTGTTAGCATATTAGCATATTAGCATATTAGCATAGCATATTAGCATATTAGCATAGCATATTAGCATATTAGCATAGCGTGTTAGCGTGTTAGCGTATTAGCATATTAGCATAGCATATTAGCATATTAGCATATTAGCATATTAGCATATTAGCATATTAGCATATTAGCATATTAGCATATTAGCATAGCATATTAGCATATTAGCATAGCGTGTTAGCGTGTTAGCGTATTAGCATATTAGCATAGCATATTAGCATATTAGCATATTAGCATATTAGCATAGCATATTAGCATATTAGCATAGCATATTAGCATATTAGCATAGCGTGTTAGCGTGTTAGCGTATTAGCATATTAGCATAGCATATTAGCATATTAGCATATTAGCATATTAGCATAGCATATTAGCATATTAGCATATTAGCATATTAGCATATTAGCATATTAGCATAGCATATTAGCATATTAGCATATTAGCATATTAGCATAGCATATTAGCATATTAGCATATTAGCATATTAGCATATTAGCATAGCATATTAGCATATTAGCATATTAGCATATTAGCATAGCATATTAGCATATTAGCATATTAGCATATTAGCATATTAGCATATTAGCATAGCGTGTTAGCGTATTAGCATATTAGCATATTAGCATAGCATATTAGCATATTAGCATGGCATATTAGCATATTACCATAGCATATTAGCATATTAGCATATTAGCATATTAGCATATTAGCATATTAGCATATTAGCATATTAGCATAGCGTGTTAGCATATTAGCATATTAGCATATTAGCATATTAGCATATTAGCATATTAGCATATTAGCATATTAGCATAGCATATTAGCATATTAGCATATTAGCATATTAGCATATTAGCATATTAGCATATTAGCATAGCATATTAGCATATTAGCATATTAACATATTAACATATTAGCATATTAGCATATTAGCATAGCGTGTTAGTGTATTAGCATATTAGCATATTAGCATATTAGCATAGCATATTAGCATATTAGCATATTAGCATATTAGCATAGCAGCATAGCATATTAGCATATTAGCATATTAGCATATTAGCATATTAGTATATTAGCATATTAGCATATTAGCATAGCATATTAGCATATTAGCATATTAGCATATTAGCATATTAGCATATTAGCATATTAGCATAGCAGCATAGCATATTAGCATATTAGCATATTAGCATATTAGCATATTAGCATATTAGCATATTAGCATATTAGCATATTAGCATAGCATGTTAGCGTATTAGCATATTAGCATATTAGCATATTAGCATAGCATATTAGCATATTAGCATATTAGCATATTAGCATATTAGCATATTAGCATAGCATATTAGCATAGCATATTAGCATATTAGCATATTAGCATATTAGCGTATTAGCATATTAGCATATTAGCATATTAGCATATTAGCATAGCATATTAGCATATTAGCATATTAGCATATTAACATATTAGCATAGCGTGTTAGTGTATTAGCATATTAGCATATTAGCATATTAGCATATTAGCATATTAGCATATTAGCATATTAGCATATTAGCATAGCATATTAGCATATTAGCATATTAGCATATTAGCATATTAGCATAGCATATTAGCATATTAGCATATTAGCATAGCATATTAGCTTAGCATATTAGCATATTAGCATAGCATGTTAGCGTATTAGCATATTAGCATATTAGCATATTAGCATATTAGTATATTAGCATAGCATATTAGCATATTAGCATATTAGCATATTAGCATATTAGCATAGCATATTAGCATATTAGCATATTAGCATATTAGCATATTAGCATATTAGTATATTAGCATATTAGCATAGCGTGCTAGCGTATTAGCATATTAGCATATTAGCATAGCATATTAGCGTATTAGCATATTAGCATATTAGCATAGCATAGCATATTAGCATATTAGCATATTAGCATATTAGCATATTAGCATATTAGCATATTAGCATATTAGCATAGCGTGTTAGAGTATTAGCATATTAGCATATTAGTATATTAGCATAGCTTGTTAGCATATTAGCATATTAGCATATTAGCATATTAGCATATTAGCATAGCATATTAGTATATTAGCATATTAGCATATTAGCATATTAGCATATTAGCATATTAGCATATTAGCATATTAGCATATTAGTGTATTAGCATATTAGCATATTAGCATATTAGCATAACATATTAGCATATTAGCATATTAGCATATTAGCATATTAGCATATTAGCATATTAGCATATTAGCATATTAGCATAGCATATTAGCATATTAGTATATTAGCATATTAGCATATTAGCATATTAGCATATTAGCATAGCATAGCATATTAGCATATTAGCATATTAGCATATTAGCATATTAGCATATTAGCATATTAGCATAGCATATTAGCATATTAGCATAGCATATTAGCATATTAGCATATTAGCATATTAGCATAGCATATTAGCATAGCATATTAGCATATTAGCATATTAGCATATTAGCATATTAGCATATTAGCATAGCGTGTTAGTGTATTAGCATATTAGCATATTAGCATATTAGCATAGCATATTAGCATATTAGCATATTAGCATATTAGCATATTAGCGTATTAGCATATTAGCATAGCATATTAGCATATTAGCATATTAGCATATTAGCATATTAGCATAGTATATTAGCATATTAGCATATTAGCATATTAGCATATTAGCATAGCATATTAGCATATTAGCATATTAGCATATTACCATATTAGCATATTAGCATATTAGCATAGCATATTAGCATATTAGCATATTAGCATATTAGCATATTAGCATAGCGTGTTAGTGTATTAGCATATTAGCATATTAGCATATTAGCATAGCATATTAGCATGTTAGCATATTAGCATATTAGCATATTAGCATATTAGCATATTAGCATAGCATATTAGCATATTAGCATATTAGCATATTAGCATATTAGCATATTAGCATATTAGCATAGCATATTAGCATATTAGCATAGCATATTAGCATATTAGCATAGCATATTAGCATATTAGCATATTAGCATATTAGCATATTAGCATATTAGCATAGCATATTAGCATATTAGCATATTAGCATAGCATATTAGCATATTAGCATATTAGCATATTAGCATATTAGCATATTAGCATATTAGCATATTAGTATATTAGCATAGCATATTAGCATATTAGCATATTAGCATATTAGCATATTAGCATATTAGCATATTAGCATATTAGCATATTAGCATATTAGCATAGCTTAGCATATTAGCGTATTAAAATATTAGCATATTAGCATATTGGCATATTAGCATATTAGCATATTAGCATATTAGCATAGCATATTAGCATATTAGCATATTAGCATATTAGCATATTAGCATAGCATATTAGCATATTAGCATATTAGCATATTAGCATATTAGCATATTAGCATATTAGCATATTAGCATAGCATGTTAGTATATTAGCATATTAGCATATTAGCATAGCATATTAGCATATTAGCATATTAGCATATTAGCATATTAGCATATTAGCATATTAGCATATTAGCATATTAGCATATTAGCATATTAGCATAGCATATTAGCATATTAGCATATTAGCATATTAGCATATTAGCATATTAGCATATTAGCATAGCATATTAATATACTAGCATATTCGCATATTAGCATATTAGCATAGCATATTAGCATATTAGCATATTAGCATATTAGCATATTAGCATAGCATATTAGCATATTAGCATATTAGCATATTAGCATATTAGCATATTAGCATATTAGCATATTAGCATATTAGCTTATTAGCATAGCATATTAGCATATTAGCATATTAGCATAGCATATTAGCATATTAGCATATTAGCATATTAGCATATTAGCATATTAACATAGCATATTAGCATGGCATATTAGCATAGCATATTAGCATATTAGCATATTAGCATATTAGCATAGCGTGTTAGCGTATTAGCATATTAGCATAGCATATTAGCATATTAGCATATTAGCATATTAGCATATTAGCATAGCATATTAGCATATTAGCATATTAGCATATTAGCATATTAGCATATTAGCATAGCATATTAGCATATTAGCATATTAGCATATTAGCATATTAGCATATTAGCATATTAGCATATTAGCATATTAGCATATTAGCATAGCATATTAGCTTATTAGCATATTAGCATATTAGCATATTAGCATATTAGCATAGCGTTTTAGCGTATTAGCATATTAGCATAGCATATTAGCATATTAGCATAGCATATTAGCATATTAGCATATTAGCATATTAGCATATTAGCATATTAGCATAGCGTGTTAGCATATTAGCGTATTAGCATATTAGCATATTAGTATATTAGCATATTAGCATATTAGCATAGCATATTAGCATATTAGCATATTAGCATATTAGCATATTAGCATAGCATATTAGCATATTAGCATATTAGCATATTAGCATATTAGCATAGCGTGTTAGTGTATTAGCATATTAGCATATTAGCATAGCATATTAGCATATTAGCATATTAGTATATTAGCATATTAGCATATTAGCATAGCATATTAGCATATTAGCATATTAGCATAGCATATTAGCATATCAGCATTTTAGCATATTAGCATAGCATATTAGCATATTAGCATATTAGCATATTAGCATATTAGCATATTAGCATAGCATATTAGCATATTAGCATATTAGCATATTAGCATATTAGCATATTAGCATAGCATATTAGCATATTAGCATATTAGCATATTAGCATATTAGCATAGCGTGTTAGTGTATTAGCATATTAGCATATTAGCATAGCATATTAGCATATTAGCATATTAGCATATTAGCATATTAGCATAGCATATTAGCATATTAGCATATTAGCATATTAACATATTAGCATATTAGCATATTAGCATATTAGCATAGCATATTAGCATATTAGCATATTAGCATATTAGCATATTAGCATATTAGCATAGCATATTAGCATATTAGCATATTAGCATATTAGCATATTAGCATAGCGTTTTAGCATATTAGCATATTAGCATATTAGCATATTAGCATAGCATATTAGCATATTAGCATATTAGCATATTAACATATTAGCATATTAGCATATTAGCATATTAGCATAGCATATTAGCATATTAGCATATTAGCATATTAGCATATTAGCATATTACCATAGCATATTAGCATATTAGCATATTAGCATATTAGCATATTAGCATATTAGCATATTAGCGTATTAGCATATTAGCATATTAGCATATTAACATATTAGCATACCATATTAGCATATTAGCATATTAGCATATTAGCATAGCATATTAGCATATTAGCATAGCATATTAGCATAGCATATTAGCATATTAGCATATTAGCACATTAGCATATTAGCATATTAGCATATTAGCATAGCATGTTAGTGTATTAGCATATTAGCATATTAGCATAGCATATTAGCATATTAGCATATTAGCATATTAGCATATTAGCATATTAGCATATTAGCATAGCATATTAGCATATTAGCATATTAGCATATTAGCATATTAGCATATTAACATATTAGCATAGCATATTAGCATATTGGCATATTAGCATATTAGCATATTAGCATATTAGTATATTAGCATATTAGCATATTAGCATAGCATATTAGCATATTAGCATAGCATATTAGCATATTAGCATATTAGCATATTAGCATATTAGCATAGCATATTAGCATATTAGCATATTAACATAGCATATTAGCATATTAGCATATTAGCATATTAGCATATTAGCATATTAGCATATTAGCATAGCGTGTTAGCGTATTAGCATATTAGCATATTAGCATAGCATATTAGCATATTAGCATATTAGCATATTAGCATATTAGCATATTAGCATAGCATGTTAGTGTATTAGTATATTAGCATAGCATATTAGCATATTAGCATATTAGCATATTAGCATATTAGCATAGCATATTAGCATAGCATATTAGCATAGCATATTAGCATATTAGCATATTAGCATATTAGCATATTAGCATATTAACATATTAGCATAGCATATTAGCATATTGGCATATTAGCATATTAGCATAGCATATTAGCATATTAGCATATTAGCATAGCATATTAACATATTAGCATATTAGCATAGCATATTAGCATATTAGCATATTAGCATATTAGCATAGCATATTAGCATATTAGCATAGCGTGTTAGCGTGTTAGCGTATTAGCATATTAGCATAGCATATTAGCATATTAGCATATTAGCATATTAGCATAGCATATTAGCATATTAGCATATTAGCATATTAGCATATTAGCATATTAGCATAGCATATTAGCATATTAGCATATTAGCATATTAGCATATTAGCATATTAGCATAGTATATTAGCATATTAGCATATTAGCATATTAGCATATTAGCATATTAGCATAGCATATTAGCATATTAGCATATTAGCATATTAGCATATTAGCATAGCATATTAGCATATTAGCATATTAGCATATTAGCATATTAGCATATTAGCATAGCGTGTTAGCGTATTAGCATATTAGCATATTAGCATAGCATATTAGCATATTAGCATGGCATATTAGCATATTACCATAGCATATTAGCATATTAGCATATTAGCATATTAGCATATTAGCATATTAGCATATTAGCATATTAGCATATTAGCATAGCGTGTTAGCATATTAACGTATTAGCATATTAGCATATTAGCATATTAGCATATTAGCATATTAGCATATTAGCATATTAGCATATTAGCATAGCATATTAGCATATTAGCATAACATATTAGCATATTAGCATATTAGCATATTAGCATAGCGTGTTAGTGTATTAGCATATTAGCATATTAGCATATTAGCATAGCATATTAGCATATTAGCATATTAGCATATTAGCATAGCAGCATAGCATATTAGCATATTAGCATATTAGCATATTAGCATATTAGTATATTAGCATATTAGCATATTAGCATAGCATATTAGCATATTAGCATATTAGCATATTAGCATATTAGCATATTAGCATATTAGCATATTAGCATATTAGCATAGCATATTAGCATATTAGCATATTAGCATATTAGCATATTAGCATATTAGCATATTAGCATAGCAGCATAGCATATTAGCATATTAGCATATTAGCATAGCATGTTAGCGTATTAGCATATTAGCATATTAGCATATTAGCATATTAGCATAGCATATTAGCATATTAGCATATTAGCATATTAGCATAGCATATTAGCATATCATATTAGCATATTAGCATATTAGCATATTAGCATATTAGCATATTAGCGTATTAGCATATTAGCATATTAGCATATTAGCATATTAGCATATTAGCATATTAGCATAGCATATTAGCATATTAGCATATTAGCATATTAACATATTAGCATAGCGTGTTAGTGTATTAGCATATTAGCATATTAGCATATTAGCATATTAGCATATTAGCATATTAGCATATTAGCATATTAGCATAGCATATTAGCATATTAGCATATTAGCATATTAGCATATTAGCATAGCATATTAGCATATTAGCATATTAGCATAGCATATTAGCTTAGCATATTAGCATATTAGCATAGCATGTTAGCGTATTAGCTTATTAGCATATTAGCATATTAGCATATTAGTATATTAGCATAGCATATTAGCATATTAGCATATTAGCATATTAGCATATTAGCATAGCATATTAGCATATTAGCATATTAGCATATTAGCATATTAGTATATTAGCATATTAGCATAGCGTGCTAGCGTATTAGCATATTAGCATATTAGCATAGCATATTAGCGTATTAGCATATTAGCATATTAGCATAGCATAGCATATTAGCATATTAGCATATTAGCATATTAGCATATTAGCATATTAGCATATTAGCATATTAGCATAGCGTGTTAGAGTATTAGCATATTAGCATATTAGTATATTAGCATAGCTTGTTAGCATATTAGCATATTAGCATATTAGCATAGCATATTAGCATATTAGCATATTAGCATATTAGCATATTAGCATAGCATATTAGTATATTAGCATATTAGCATATTAGCATATTAGCATAGCATATTAGCATATTAGCATATTAGCATATTAGCATATTAGCATATTAGCATATTAGCATATTAGCATAGTATATTAGAATATTAGCATATTAGCATATTAGCATAGCATATTAGCATATTAGCATATTAGCATATTAGCATATTAGCATATTAGCATAGCATATTAGCATATTAGCATATTAGCATATTAGCATATTAGCATATTAGCATAGCATATTAGCATATTAGCATATTTGCATATTAGTATATTAGTATATTAGCATATTAGCATATTAGCATATTAGCATATTAGCATAGCATATTAGCATATTAGCATATTAGCATATTAGCATATTAGCATATTAGCATAGCATATTAGCATATTAGCATATTAGCATATTAACATATTAGCGTATTAGCATAGTATATTAGCATATTAGCATATTAGCATATTAGCATATTAGCATAGCATATTAGTATATTAGCATATTAGCATATTAGCGTATTAGCATATTAGCATATTAGCATATTAGCATATTAGCGTATTAGCGTATTAGCATATTAGCATATTAGCATATTAGCATATTAGCATAGCATATTAGCATATTAACATATTAGCATATTAGCATATTAGCATAGCATATTAGCATACTAGCATATTAGCATATTAGCATAGCATATTAGCATATTAGCATATTAGCATAGCGTGTTAGCATATTAGCATATTAGCATAGAATATTAGCATATTAGCATATTAGCATATTAGCATATTAGCATATTAGCATATTAGCATATTAGCATAGCATATTAGCATATTAGCATAGCATATTAGCATAGCATATTAGCATATTAGCATATTAGCATATTAGCATATTAGCATATTAGCATATTAGCATATTAGCATATTAGCATAGCATATTAGCATATTAGCATATTAGCATAGCATATTAGCATATTAGCATATTAGCATAGCATATTAGCATATTAGCATATTAGCATATTAGCATATTAGCATATTAGCATATTAGCATAGCATATTAGCATATTAGCATATTAGCATATTAGCATATTTTCATATTAGCATATTAGCATAGCGTGTTAGCGTATTAGCATATTAGCATATTAGCATAGCATATTAGCATATTAGCAAAGCATATTAGCATATTAGCATAGCATATTAACATATTAGCATATTAGCTTATTAGCATATTAGCATATTAGCATATTAGCATATTAGCATAGCGTGTTAGCATATTAGCGTATTAGCATATTAGCATATTAGCATATTAGCATATTAGCATATTAGCATAGCATATTAGCATATTAGCATATTAGCATATTAGCATATTAGCATATTAGCATATTAGCATAGCATATTAGCATATTAGCATATTAGCATATTAGCATATTAGCATATTAGCATATTAGCATAGCATATTAGCATATTAGCTTATTAGCATATTAGCATATTAGCATATTAGCATAGCGTGTTAGTGTATTAGCATATTAGCATATTAGCATAGCATATTAGCATATTAGCATATTAGTATATTAGCATATTAGCATATTAGCATAGCATATTAGCATATTAGCATATTAGCATAGCATATTAGCATATCAGCATTTTAGCATATTAGCATAGCATATTAGCATATTAGCATATTAGCATATTAGCATATTAGCATATTAGCATATTAGCATATTAGCATAGCATATTAGCATATTAGCATATTAGCATATTAGCATAGCATATTAGCATATTAGCATATTAGCATATTAGCATATTAGCATATTAGCATATTAGCATATTAGCATAGCATATTAGCATATTAGCATATTAGCATATTAGCATATTAGCATATTAGCATAGCGTGTTAGTGTATTAGCATATTAGCATATTAGCATAGCATATTAGCATATTAGCATATTAGCATATTAGCATAGCATATTAGCATATTAGCATATTAGCATATTAACATATAAGCATATTAGCATATTAGCATATTAGCATATTAGCATAGCATATTAGCATATTAGCATATTAGCATATTAGCATATTAGCATATTAGCATAGCATATTAGCATATTAGCATATTAGCATATTAGCATATTAGCATATTAGCGTATTAGCATATTAGCATATTAGCATATTAGCATATTAACATATTAGCATAGCATATTAGCATATTAGCATATTAGCATATTAGCATATTAGCATATTAGCATAGCATATTAGCATATTAGCATATTAGCATATTAGCATATTAGCATATTAGCATATTAGCATAGCATATTAGCATATTAGCATATTAGCATATTAGCATATTAGCATATTAGCATAGCATATTAGCATATTAGCATATTAACATAGCATATTAGCATATTAGCATATTAGCATATTAGCATATTAGCATATTAGCATAGCGTGTTAGCGTATTAGCATATTAGCATATTAGCATAGCATATTAGCATATTAGCATATTAGCATATTAGCATATTAGCATATTAGCATAGCATGTTAGTGTATTAGCATATTAGCATATTAGCATAGCATATTAGCATATTAGCATATTAGCATATTAGCATATTAGCATATTAGCATAGCATATTAGCATATTAGCATATTAGCATATTAGCATATTAGCATATTAGCATATTAGCATATTAACATAGCATATTAGCATATTGGCATATTAGCATATTAGCATATTAGCATATTAGCATATTAGCATAGCATATTAGCATATTAGCATATTAGCATAGCATATTAGCATATTAGCATATTAGCATATTAGCATAGCATATTAGCATATTAGCATATTAGCATATTAGCATAGCATATTAGCATATTAGCATATTAGCATAGCATATTAGCATATTAGCATATTAACATATTAGCATATTAGCATAGCATATTAGCATATTAGCATATTAGCATATTAGCATATTAGCATATTAGCATATTAGCATATTAGCATAGCATATTAGCATATTAGCATAGCGTGTTAGCGTGTTAGCGTATTAGCATATTAGCATAGCATATTAGCATATTAGCATATTAGCATATTAGCATAGCATATTAGCATATTAGCATAGCATATTAGCATATTAGCATAGCGTGTTAGCGTGTTAGCGTATTAGCATATTAGCATAGCATATTAGCATATTAGCATATTAGCATATTAGCATAGCATATTAGCATATTAGCATATTAGCATATTAGCATATTAGCATATTAGCATAGCATATTAGCATATTAGCATATTAGCATATTAGCATATTAGCATATTAGCATAGCATATTAGCATATTAGCATATTAGCATATTAGCATATTAGCATATTAGCATAGCATATTAGCATATTAGCATATTAGCATATTAGCATAGCATATTAGCATATTAGCATATTAGCATATTAGCATATTAGCATATTAGCATAGCGTGTTAGCGTATTAGCATATTAGCATATTAGCATAGCATATTAGCATATTAGCATGGCATATTAGCATATTACCATAGCATATTAGCATATTAGCATATTAGCATATTAGCATATTAGCATATTAGCATATTAGCATATTAGCATAGCGTGTTAGCATATTAACGTATTAGCATATTAGCATATTAGCATATTAGCATATTAGCATATTAGCATATTAGCATATTAGCATAGCATATTAGCATATTAGCATATTAGCATATTAGCATATTAGCATATTAGCATATTAGCATATTAGCATAGCATATTAGCATATTAGCATATTAACATATTAACATATTAGCATATTAGCATATTAGCATAGTGTGTTAGTGTATTAGCATATTAGCATATTAGCATATTAGCATAGCATATTAGCATATTAGCATATTAGCATATTAGCATAGCAGCATAGCATATTAGCATATTAGCATATTAGCATATTAGCATATTAGTATATTAGCATATTAGCATAGCATATTAGCATATTAGCATATTAGCATATTAGCATATTAGCATATTAGCATATTAGCATAGCAGCATAGCATATTAGCATATTAGCATATTAGCATATTAGCATATTAGCATATTAGCATATTAGCATATTAGCATATTAGCATAGCATGTTAGCGTATTAGCATATTAGCATATTAGCATATTAGCATATTAGCATAGCATATTAGCATATTAGCATATTAGCATATTAGCATAGCATATTAGCATAGCATATTAGCATATTAGCATATTAGCATATTAGCGTATTAGCATATTAGCATATTAGCATATTAGCATATTAGCATATTAGCATAGCATATTAGCATATTAGCATATTAGCATATTAACATATTAGCATAGCGTGTTAGTGTATTAGCATATTAGCATATTAGCATATTAGCATATTAGCATATTAGCATATTAGCATATTAGCATATTAGCATAGCATATTAGCATATTAGCATATTAGCATATTAGCATATTAGCATAGCATATTAGCATATTAGCATATTAGCATAGCATATTAGCTTAGCATATTAGCATATTAGCATAGCATGTTAGCGTATTAGCATATTAGCATATTAGCATATTAGCATATTAGTATATTAGCATAGCATATTAGCATATTAGCATATTAGCATATTAGCATATTAGCATAGCATATTAGCATATTAGCATATTAGCATATTAGCATATTAGTATATTAGCATATTAGCATAGCGTGCTAGCGTATTAGCATATTAGCATATTAGCATAGCATATTAGCGTATTAGCATATTAGCATATTAGCATAGCATAGCATATTAGCATATTAGCATATTAGCATATTAGCATATTAGCATATTAGCATAGCGTGTTAGAGTATTAGCATATTAGCATATTAGTATATTAGCATAGCTTGTTAGCATATTAGCATATTAGCATATTAGCATATTAGCATATTAGCATAGCATATTAGTATATTAGCATATTAGCATATTAGCATATTAGCATATTAGCATAGCATATTAGCATATTAGCATATTAGCATATTAGCATATTAGCATATTAGCATATTAGCATATTAGTGTATTAGCATATTAGCATATTAGCATATTAGCATAACATATTAGCATATTAGCATATTAGCATATTAGCATATTAGCATATTAGCATATTAGCATATTAGCATATTAGCATATTAGCATATTAGCATATTAGCATAGCATATTAGCATATTAGTATATTAGCATATTAGCATATTAGCATATTAGCATATTAGCATAGCATAGCATATTAGCATATTAGCATATTAGCATATTAGCATATTAGCATATTAGCATATTAGCATAGCATATTAGCATATTAGCATAGCATATTAGCATATTAGCATATTAGCATATTAGCATAGCATATTAGCATAGCATATTAGCATATTAGCATATTAGCATATTAGCATATTAGCATATTAGCATATTAGCATAGCATATTAGCATATTAGCATATTAGCATATTAGCATATTAGCATAGCATATTAGCATATTAGCATATTAGCATAGCATATTAGCATATTAGCATATTAGCATATTAGCATATTAGCATAGCATATTAGCATATTAGCATATTAGCATATTAGCATTTTAGCATATTAGCATATTAGCATATTAGCATAGCATATTAGCATATTAGCATATTAGCATAGCATAGCATATTAGCATATTAGCATATTAGCATATTAGCATATTAGCATAGCGTGCTAGCGTATTAGCATATTAGCATATTAGCATAGCATATTAGCGTATTAGCGTATTAGCATATTAGCATATTAGCATATTAGCATATTAGCATATTAGCATATTAGCATAGCATATTAGCATATTATCATATTAGCATATTAGCATATTAGCATAGCATATTAGCATATTAGCATATTAGCATATTAGCATAGCATGTTAGCGTATTAGTATATTAGCATATTAGCATATTAGCATATTAGCATATCATATTAGCATATTAGCATATTAGCATATTAGCATATTAGCATATTAGCATAGCATATTAGCATATTAGCATATTAGCATATTAGCATATTAGCATATTAGCATAGCATATTAGCATATTAGCATGTTAGCATATTAGCATATTAGCATATTAGCATGTTAGCATATTAGCATATTAGCATATTAGCATATTAGCATAGCGTGTTAGCGTATTAGCATATTAGCATATTAGCATATTAGCATATTAGCATAGCTTGTTAGCATATTAGCATATTAGCATATTAGCATATTAGCATATTAGCATATTAGCATATTAGCATATTAGCATATTAGCATAGCATATTAGCATATTAGCATATTAGCATATTAGCATATTAGCATATTAGCATATTAGCATAGCATATTAGCATAACATATTAACATATTAGCATATTAGCATATTAGCATATTAGCATATTAGCATATTAGCATAGCTTGTTAGCATATTAGCGTATTAGCATATTAGCATATTAGCATATTAGCATAGCATATTAGCATATTAACATAACATATTAACATATTAGCATATTAGCATATTAGCATATTAGCATATTAGTATAGCTTGTTAGCATATTAGCGTATTAGCATATTAGCATAGCATATTAGCATATTAGCATATTAGCATATTAGCATAGCATATTAGCATATTAGCATATTAGCATATTAGCATATTAGCATATTAGCATAGCATATTAGCATATTAGCATATTAGCATATTAGCATATTAGCATATTAGCATAGCATATTAGCATATTAGCATATTAGTATATTAGTATATTAGTATATTAGTATATTAGCATATTTGCATAGCATATTAGCATATTAGCATATTAGCATAGCATATTTGCCTATTAGCATATTAGCATATTAGCATATTAGCATATTAGCATATTAGCATATTAGCATAGCATATTAGCATATTAGCATATTAGCATATTAGCATATTAGCATATTAGCATATTAGCATAGCATATTAGCATATTAACATATTAGCATATTAGCATATTAGCATATTTGCGTATTAGTATATTAGCATATTAGCATAGCATATTAGCATATTATCATATTAGCATATTAGCATATTAGCATAGCATATTAGCATATTAGCATAGCTTAGCATATTAGCGTATTAGCATATTAGCATATTAGCATATTAGAATATTAGCATATTAGCATATTAGCATAGCATATTAGCATATTAGCATATTAGCATATTAGCATAGCATATTAGCATATTAGCATATTAGCATATTAGCATAGCGTGTTAGTGTATTAGCATATTAGCATATTAGCATATTAGCATATTAGCATATTAGCATAGCATATTAGCATATTAGCCTATTAGCATATTAGCATATTAGTATATTAGCATATTAGCATATTAGCATATTAGCATAGCATATTAGCATATTAGCATATTAGCATATTAGCATAGCATATTAGCTTATTAGCATATTAGCATAGCTTGTTAGCATATTAGCGTATTAGCATATTAGCATATTAGCATATTAGCATATTAGCATATTAGCATATTACCATAGCATATTAGCATAGCATATTAGCATATTAGCATATTAGCATATTAGCATATTAGCATAGCATATTAGCATATTAGCATATTAGCATATTAGCATATTAGCATAGCATATTAGCATATTAGCATATTAGCATATTAGCATATTAGCATAGCATATTAGCATATTAGCATATTAGCATATTAGCATATTAGCATAGCATATTAGCATATTAGCATATTAGCATATTAGCATATTAGCATATTAGCATAGCATATTAGCATATTAGCATATTAGCATATTAGCATATTAGCATAGCATATTAGCATATTAGCATATTAGCATATTAGCATATTAGCATAGCATATTAGCATATTAGCATATTAGCATATTAGTATATTAGCATATTAGCATAGCATATTAGCATAGCATATTAGCATATTAGTATATTAGCATATTAGCATATTAGCATAGCATATTAGCATATTAGCATATTAGCATATTAGCATATTAGTATATTAGCATATTAGCATAGCATATTAGCATATTAGTATATTAGCATATTAGCATATTAGCATATTAGCATAGCATATTAGCATATTAGCATATTAGCATATTAGCATATTAGCATATTAGCATATTAGCATATTAGCATATTAGCATAGCATATTAGCATATTAGCATATTAGCATATTAGCATATTAGCATATTAGCATAGCATATTAGCATATTAGCATATTAGCATAGCATATTAGCATATTAGCATATTAGCATATTAGCATATTAGCATAGCGTGTTAGCGTATTAGCATATTAGCATAGCATATTAGCATATTAGCATATTAGCATATTAGCATATTAGCATATTAGCATATTAGCATATTAGCATAGCGTGTTAGTGTATTAGCATATTAGCATATTAGCATAGCATATTAGCATATTAGCATATTAGCATATTAGCATATTAGCATATTAGCATATTAGCATATTAGCATATTAGCATATTAGCATAGCATATTAGCATATTAGCATATTAGCATAGCATATTAGCATATTAGCATATTAACATATTAGCATAGCATATTAGCATATTAGCATATTAGCATATTAGCATATTAGTATATTAGTATATTAGCATAGCATATTAACATATTAGCATATTAGCATATTAGCATATTAGCATATTAGCATAGCATATTAGCATATTAGCATATTAACATATTAACATATTAGCATATTAGCATAGCATATTAGCATATTAGCATATTAGCATATTAGCATATTAGCATATTAGCATATTAGCATAGCATATTAGCATATTAGCATATTAGCATATTAGCATATTAGCATATTAGCATATTAGCATAGCGTGTTAGCGTGTTAGCGTATTAGCATATTAGCATAGCATATTAGCATATTAGCATATTAGCATATTAGCATATTAGCATATTAGCATATTAGCATAGCATATTAGCATATTAGCATATTAGCATAGTATATTAGCATATTAGCATATTAGCATATTAGCATATTAGCATAGCATATTAGCATATTAGCATATTAGCATATTAGCATAGCATATTAGCATATTAGCATATTAGCATATTAGCATATTAGCATAGCGTGTTAGCGTATTAGCATATTAGCATATTAGCATAGCATATTAGCATATTAGCATAGCATATTAGCATATTAGCATATTAGCATATTAGCATAGCGTGTTAGCATATTAGCGTATTAGCATATTAGCATATTAGCATATTAGCATATTAGCATAGCATATTAGCATATTAGCATAGCATATTAGCCTATTAGCATATTAGCATATTAGCAAATTAGCATATTAGCATATTAGCATATTAGCATAGCGTGTTAGTGTATTAGCATATTAGCATATTAGCATAGCATATTAGCATATTAGCATATTAGCATATTAGCATATTCGCATAGCATATTAGCATATTAGCATATTAGCATATTAGCATATTAGCATAGTATATTAGCATATTAGCATATTAGCATATTAGCATATTAGCATATTAGCATATTAGCATAGCATAGCATAGCATATTAGCATATTAGCATATTAGCATATTAGCATAGCATATTAGCATATTAGCATATTAGCGTATTAACATATTAGCATATTAGCATATTAGCATATTAGCATATTAGCATAGCATATTAGCATATTAGCATATTAGCATATTAGCATATTAGCATATTAGCATATTAGCATATTAGCATATTAGCATATTAGCATAGCATATTAGCATATTAGCATATTAGTATATTAGCATATTAGCATATTAGCATATTAGCATATTAGCATATTAGCATATTAGCATATTAGCATATTAGCATAGCATATTAGCATAGCGTGTTAGCGTATTAGCATATTAGCATATTAGCATATTAGCATATTAACATATTAGCATATTAGCATATTAGCATATTAGCATATTAGCATATTAGCATATTAGCATATTAGCATAGCATATTTGCATATTAGCATATTAGCATAGCATATTAGCATATTAGCATATTAGCATATTAGCATATTAGCATATTAGCATATTAGCATATTAGCATAGCATATTAGCATATTAGCATATTAGCATAGCAGCATAGCATATTAGCATATTAGCATATTAGCATATTAGCATAGCATATTAGCATATTAGCATATTAGCATATTAGCATATTAGCATATTAGCATATTAGCATATTAGCATAGCATATTAGCATATTAGCATATTAGCATATTAGCATAGCAGCATAGCATATTAGCATATTAGCATATTAGCATATTAGCATAGCATATTAGCATATTAGCATATTAGCATATTAGCATATTAGCATATTAGCATATTAGCATAGCATATTAGCATATTAGCATATTAGCATAGCATATTAGCATATTAGCATATTAGCATATTAGCATATTAGCATAGCAGCATAGCATATTAGCATATTAGCATATTAGCATATTAGCATATTAGCATATTAGCATATTAGCATAGCATATTAGCATATTAGCATATTAGCATATTAGCATATTAGTATAGCAGCATAGCATATTAGCATATTAGCATATTAGCATATTAGCATATTAGCATATTAGCATAGCATGTTAGCGTATTAGCATATTAGCATATTAGCATATTAGCATATTAGCATATTAGCATAGCATGTTAGCGTATTAGCATATTAGCATATTAGCATAGCATGTTAGCGTATTAGCATATTAGCATAGCATATTAGCATATTAGCATATTAGCATATTAGCATAGCATATTAGCATATTAGCATATTAGCATATTAGCATATTAGCATAGCATGTTAGCGTATTAGCATATTAGCATATTAGCATATTAGCATATTAGCATAGCGTGTTAGTGTATTAGCATATTAGCATATTAGCATAGCATATTAGCACATTAGCATATTAGCATATTAGCATATTAGCATATTAGCATAGCATATTAGCATATTAGCATATTAGCATATTAGCATATTAGCATATTAGCATATTAGCATATTAGCATAGCATATTAGCATATTAGCATATTAGCATATTAGCATATTAGCATATTAGCATATTAGCATAGCATATTAGCATAGAATATTAGCATATTAGCATATTAGCATATTAGCATATTAGCATAGCATATTAGCATATTAGCATATTAGCATTTTAGCATATTAGCGTATTAACATAGCATATTAGCATATTAGCATATTAGCATATTAGCATATTAGCATAGCATATTAGCATATTAGCATATTAGCATATTAACATATTAGCATAGCGTGTTAGTGTATTAGCATATTAGCATATTAGCATATTAGCATATTAGCATAGCATATTAGCATATTAGCATATTAGCATATTAGTATAGCATATTAGCATATTAGCATATTAGCATATTAGCATATTAGCATATTAGCTTAGCATATTAGCATAGCGTGTTAGCGTATTAGCATATTAGCATATTAGCATATTAACATATTAGCATATTAGCATATTAGCATATTAGCATAGCATATTAGCATATTAGCATATTAGCATATTAGCATATTAGCATAGCATATTAGCATAGCATATTAGCATATTAGCATATTAGCATAGCATATTAGCATATTAGCATATTAACATATTAGCATATTAGCATATTAGCATATTAGCATATTAGCATAGCAGCATAGCATATTAGCATATTAGCATATTAGCATATTAGCATAGCATATTAGCATATTAGCATATTAGCATATTAGCGTATTAGCATAGCAGCATAGCATATTAGCATATTAGCATATTAGCATATTAGCATAGCAGTATATTAGCATATTAGCATATTAGCATATTAGCATAGCATGTTAGCGTATTAGCATATTAGCATATTAGCATATTAGCATATTAGCATATTAGCATATTAGCATATTAGCATAGCATATTAGCATATTAGCATATTAGCATATTAGCATAGCATATTAGCATATTAGCATATTAGCATATTAGCGTATTAGCATATTAGCATATTAGCATAGCATATTAGCATATTAGTATAGCATATTAGCATATTAGCATATTAGCATATTAGCATATTAGCATATTAGCTTAGCATATTAGCATATTAGCATATTAACATATTAGCATATTAGCATAGCATATTAGCATATTAGCATATTAGCATATTAGCATAGCGTGTTAGTGTATTAGCATATTAGCATATTAGCATAGCATATTAGCATATTAGCATATTAGCATATTAGCATATTAGCATATTAGCATATTAGTATAGCATATTAGCATATTAACATATTAGCATATTAGCATATTAGCATATTAGCATATTAGCATATTAGCATAGCATATTAGCATATTAGCATATTAGCATATTAGCATAGCATATTAGCATATTAGCATAGCATATTAGCATATTAGCATATTAGCATATTAGCATATTAGCATAGCATATTAGCATATTAGCATATTAGCATATTAGCATAGCATGTTAGCGTATTAGCGTATTAGCATATTAGCATAGCGTATTAGCGTATTAGCATATTAGCATATTAGCATAGAATATTAGCATATTAGCATATTAGCATATTAGCATATTAGCATATTAGCATAGCATATTAGCATATTAGCATATTAGCATATTAGCATATTAGCATAGCATATTAGCATATTAGCATATTAGCATATTAGCATAGCGTGTTAGTGTATTAGCATATTAGCATATTAGCATAGCATATTAGCATATTAGCATATTAGCATATTAGCATATTAGCATATTAGCATATTAGCATAGCATATTAGCATATTAGCATATTAGCATATTAGCATATTAGCATATTAGCATATTAGCATATTAGCATATTAGCATATTAGCATAGCATATTAGCATATTAGCATATTAGCATATTAGCATAGCATATTAGCATATTAGCATATTAGCATAGCATATTAGCATATTAGCATATTAGCATATTAGCATAGCATATTAGCATATTAGCATATTAGCATAGCATATTAGCATAGCATGTTAGCGTATTAGCATATTAGTATATTAGCATATTAGCATATTAGCATATTAGCATATTAGCATATTAGCATATTAGTATATTAGCATATTAGCATATTAGCATATTAGCATAGCATATTAGCAAATTAGCATATTAGCATATTAGCATATTAGCATATTAGTATATTAGCATATTAGCATATTAGCATAGCATATTAGCATAGCATATTAGCATATTAGCATATTAGCATATTAGCATATTAGCATAGCATATTAGCATATTAATATATTAGCATATTAGCATATTAGCATATTAGCATATTAGCATATTAGCATATTAGCATAGCATATTAGCATATTAGCATATTAGCATATTAGCATATTAGCATATTAGCATATTAGCATATTAGCATATTAGTATATTAGTATATTAGCATATTAGCATATTAGCATATTAGCATATTAGCATATTAGCATAGCATATTAGCATATTAGCATATTAGCATATTAGCATAGCATATTAGCATATTAGCATATTAGCATATTAGCATATTAGCGTATTAGCATAGCATATTAGCATATTAGCATATTAGCATATTAGCATATTAGCATATTAGCATAGCATATTAGCATATTAGCATATTAGCATATTAGCGTATTAGCATATTAGCATATTAGCATATTAGCATATTAGCATATTAGCATATTAGCATAGCATATTAGCATATTAGCATATTAGCATATTAGCATAGCATATTAGCATATTAGCATATTAGCATATTAGCATATTAGCATATTAGCATATTAGCATAGCGTGTTAGTGTATTAGCATATTAGCATATTAGCATAGTATATTAGCATATTAGCATATTAGCATATTAGCATATTAGCATATTAGCATATTAGCATATTAGCATAGCATATTAGCATATTAGCATATTAGCATATTAGCATATGAGCATAGCATGTTAGCGTATTAGCATATTAGCATATTAGCATATTAGCATATTAGCATATTAGCATATTAGCATATTAGCATATTAGCATAGCATATTAGCATATTAGCATATTAGCATATTAGCTTATTAGCATATTAGCATATTAGAATATTAGCATATTAGCATATTAGCATATTAGCATAGCGTGTTAGCGTATTAGCATATTAGCATATTAGCATAGCATATTAGCATATTAGCATATTAGCATATTAGCATATTAGCATATTAGCATATTAGCATATTAGCATATTAGCATATTAGCATAGCATGTTAGCGTATTAGCATATTAGCATATTAGCATATTAGCATATTAGCATAGCATATTAGCATATTAGCATATTAGCATATTAGCATATTAGCATATTAGCATATTAGCATATTAGCTTAGCATATTAGCATATTAGCATAGCATATTAGCATATTAGCATATTAGCATATTAGCATATTAGCATATTAGCATATTAGCATAGCGTGTTAGCGTATTAGCATATTAGCATATTAGCATAGCATATTAGCATATTAGCATATTAGCATAGCGTATTAGCATATTAGCATATTAGCATATTAGCATATTAGCATAGCATGTTAGCGTATTAGCATATTAGCATATTAGCATATTAGCATATTAGCATATTAGTATAGCATAGCATATTAGCATATTATCATATTAGCATATTAGCATATTAGCATATTAGCATAGCATATTAGCATATTAGCATACTAGCATATTAGCATATTAGCATATTAGCATATTAGCATATTAGCATATTAGCATATTAGCATATTAGTATATTAGCATACTAGCATATTAGCATATTAGCATATTAGCATATTAGCATATTAGCATATTAGCATAGCGTGTTAGTGTATTAGCATATTAGCATATTAGCATAGCATATTAGCATATTAGCATATTAGCATATTAGCATATTAGCATATTAGCATATTAGCATATTAGCATAGCATATTAGCATATTAGCATATTAGCATATTAGCATATTAGCATATTAGCATATTAGCATAGCATATTAGCATATTAGCATATTAGCATATTAGCATAGCATATTAGCATATTAGCATATTAGCATATTAGTATATTAGCATAGCATATTAGCATAGCATGTTAGCGTATTAGCGTATTAGCATATTAGCATAGCGTATTAGCGTATTAGCATATTAGCATATTAGCATAGAATATTAGCATATTAGCATATTAGCATATTAGCATAGCATATTAGCATATTAGCACATTAGCATATTAGCATATTAGCATATTAGCATATTAGCATAGCATTTTAGCATATTAGCATATTAGCATATTAGCATATTAGCATATTAGCATATTAGCATATTAGCATATTAGCATATTAGCATAGCGGGTTAGTGTATTAGCATATTAGTATATTAGCATAGCATATTAGCATATTAGCATATTAGCATATTAGCATATTAGCATATTAGCATATTAGCATATTAGCATAGCATATTAGCATATTAGCATATTAGCATATTAGCATATTAGCATATTAGCATATTAGCATATTAGCATATTAGCATATTAGCATAGCATATTAGCATATTAGCATATTAGCATATTAGCATATTAGCATAGCATATTAGCATATTAGCATATTAGCATAGCATATTAGCATAGCATATTAGCATATTAGCATATTAGCATATTAGCATATTAGCATATTGGCATAGCATGTTAGCGTATTAGCATATTAGTATATTAGCATATTAGCATATTAACATATTAGCATATTAGCATATTAGTATATTAGCATATTAGCATATTAGCATAGCATATTAGCAAATTAGCATATTAGCATATTAGCATATTAGCATATTAGCATATTAGTATATTAGCATATTAGCATATTAGCATAGCATATTAGCATAGCATATTAGCATATTAGCATATTAGCATATTAGCATATTAGCATATTAGCATAGTATATTAGAATATTAGCATATTAGCATATTAGCATATTAGCATAGCATATTAGCATATTAGCATATTAGCATATTAGCATATTAGCATATTAGCATATTAGCATATTAGCATATTTGCATATTAGTATATTAGTATATTAGCATATTAGCATATTAGCATATTAGCATATTAGCATAGCATATTAGCATATTAGCATATTAGCATATTAGCATATTAGCATAGCATATTAGCATATTAGCATATTAGCATATTAACATAGCGTATTAGCATAGTATATTAGCATATTAGCATATTAGCATATTAGCATATTAGCATATTAGCATATTAGCATAGCATATTAGTATATTAGCATATTAGCATATTAGCGTAATAGCATATTAGCATATTAGCATATTAGCGTATTAGCGTATTAGCATATTAGCATATTAGCATATTAGCATATTAGCATAGCATATTAGCATATTAGCATATTAGCATATTAGCATAGCATATTAGCATATTAGCATATTAGCATATTAGCATAGCATATTAGCATATTAGCATATTAGCATAGCGTGTTAGCATATTAGTATATTAGCATAGAATATTAGCATATTAGCATATTAGGATATTAGCATATTAGCATATTAGCATATTAGCATAGCATATTAGCATATTAGCATATTAGCATATTAGCATATTAGCATATTAGCATAGCATATTAGCATATTAGCATATTAGCATATTAGCATATTAGCATATTAGCATATTAGCATAGCATATTAGCATATTAGCATATTAGCATAGCATATTAGCATATTAGCATATTAGCATAGCATATTAGCATATTAGCATATTAGCATATTAGCATATTAGCATATTAGCATAGCATATTAGCATATTAGCATATTAGCATATTAGCATATTTTCATATTAGCATATTAGCATAGCGTGTTAGCGTATTAGCATATTAGCATATTAGCATAGCATATTAGCATATTAGCAAAGCATATTAGCATATTAGCATAGCATATTAACATATTAGCATATTAGCTTATTAGCATATTAGCATATTAGCATATTAGCATATTAGCATAGCATATTAGCATATTAGCATATTAGCATATTAGCATATTAGCATATTAGCATATTAGCATATTAGCATAGCATATTAGCATATTAGCATATTAGCATATTAGCATATTAGCATATTAGCATAGCGTGTTAGTGTATTAGCATATTAGCATATTAGCATATTAGCATAGCATATTAGCATATTAGCATATTAGCATATTAGCATATTAGCGTATTAGCATATTAGCATAGCATATTAGCATATTAGCATATTAGCATATTAGCATATTAGCATAGTATATTAGCATATTAGCATATTAGCATATTAGCATATTAGCATAGCATATTAGCATATTAGCATATTAGCATATTACCATATTAGCATATTAGCATATTAGCATAGCATATTAGCATATTAGCATATTAGCATATTAGCATAGCGTGTTAGTGTATTAGCATATTAGCATATTAGCATATTAGCATAGCATATTAGCATAGCATATTAGCATGTTAGCATATTAGCATATTAGCATATTAGCATATTAGCATAGCATATTAGCATATTAGCATATTAGCATATTAGCATATTAGCATATTAGCATAGCATATTAGCATATTAGCATAGCATATTAGCATATTAGCATAGCATATTAGCATATTAGCATATTAGCATATTAGCATATTAGCATATTAGCATATTAGCATAGCATATTAGCATATTAGCATATTAGCATAGCATATTAGCATATTAGCATATTAGCATATTAGCATATTAGCATATTAGCATATTAGCATATTAGCATATTAGTATATTAGCATAGCATATTAGCATATTAGCATATTAGCATATTAGCATATTAGCATAGCATATTAGCATATTAGCATATTAGCATATTAGCATATTAGCATAGCATATTAGCATATTAGCATATTAGCATATTAGCATATTAGCATATTAGCATATTAGCATATTAGCATAGCATGTTAGTATATTAGCATATTAGCATATTAGCATAGCATATTAGCATATTAGCATATTAGCATATTAGCATATTAGCATATTAGCATATTAGCATATTAGCATATTAGCATATTAGCATAGCATATTAGCATATTAGCATATTAGCATATTAGCATAGCATATTAGCATATTAGCATATTAGCATATTAGCATATTAGCATATTAGCATATTAGCATAGCATATTAACATACTAGCATATTCGCATATTAGCATATTAGCATAGCATATTAGCATATTAGCATATTAGCATATTAGCATATTAGCATATTAGCATAGCATATTAGCATATTAGCATATTAGCATATTAGCATATTAGCATATTAGCATATTAGCATATTAGCTTATTAGCATAGCATATTAGCATATTAGCATATTAGCATAGCATATTAGCATATTAGCATATTAGCATATTAGCATATTAGCATATTAGCATATTAGCATATTAACATAGTATATTAGCATGGCATATTAGCATAGCATATTAGCATATTAGCATATTAGCATATTAGCATAGCGTGTTAGCGTATTAGCATATTAGCATAGCATATTAGCATATTAGCATATTAGCATAGCGTGTTAGCGTATTAGCATATTAGCATAGCATATTAGCATATTAGCATATTAGCATATTAGCATATTAGCATATTAGCATAGCATATTAGCATATTAGCATATTAGCATATTAGCATATTAGCATATTAGCATAGCATATTAGCATATTAGCATATTAGCATATTAGCATATTAGCATAGCATATTAGCATATTAGCATATTAGCATATTAGCATATTAGCATATTAGCATAGCATATTAGCTTATTAGCATATTAGCATATTAGCATATTAGCATATTAGCATAGCGTTTTAGCGTATTAGCATATTAGCGTAGCATATTAGCATATTAGCATAGCATATTAGCATATTAGCATATTAGCATATTAGCATATTAGCATATTAGCATATTAGCATAGCGTGTTAGCATATTAGCGTATTAGCATATTAGCATATTAGCATATTAGCATATTAGCATATTAGCATAGCATATTAGCATATTAGCATATTAGCATATTAGCATATTAGCATAGCATATTAGCATATTAGCATATTAGCATATTAGC
The DNA here is from genome assembly GCF_023856365.1 of Brienomyrus brachyistius. Taxonomy (NCBI): domain Eukaryota; kingdom Metazoa; phylum Chordata; class Actinopteri; order Osteoglossiformes; family Mormyridae; genus Brienomyrus; species Brienomyrus brachyistius. The sequence continues at coordinate 10,099 of NW_026043261.1, read as the reverse complement.
ATATTACCATAGCGTGTTAGTGTATTAGCATATTAGCATATTAGCATAGCATATTAGCATATTAGCATATTAGTATATTAGCATATTAGCATATTAGCATAGCATATTAGCATATTAGCATATTAGCATAGCATATTAGCATATCAGCATTTTAGCATATTAGCATAGCATATTAGCATATTAGCATATTAGCATATTAGCATATTAGCATATTAGCATAGCATATTAGCATATTAGCATATTAGCATAGCATATTAGCATATTAGCATATTAGCATATTAGCATAGCATATTAGCATATTAGCATATTAGCATATTAGCATATTAGCATAGCGTGTTAGTGTATTAGCATATTAGCATATTAGCATAGCATATTAGCATATTAGCATATTAGCATATTAGCATATTAGCATATTAGCATAGCATATTAGCATATTAGCATATTAGCATATTAGCATATTAACATATTAGCATATTAGCATATTAGCATATTAGCATAGCATATTAGCATATTAGCATATTAGCATATTAGCATATTAGCATATTAGCATATTAGCATAGCATATTAGCATATTAGCATATTAGCATATTAGCATATTAGCATATTAGCATATTAGCATAGCGTTTTAGCATATTAGCATATTAGCATATTAGCATATTAGCATATTAGCATAGCATATTAGCATATTAGCATATTAGCATATTAACATATTAGCATATTAGCATATTAGCATATTAGCATAGCATATTAGCATATTAGCATATTAGCATATTAGCATATTAGCATATTAGCATAGCATATTAGCATATTAGCATATTAGCATATTAGCATATTAGCATATTAGCATATTAGCATATTAGCATATTAGCATATTAACATATTAGCATAGCATATTAGCATATTAGCATATTAGCATATTAGCATATTAGCATATTAGCATAGCATATTAGCATATTAGCATAGTATATTAGCATATTAGCATATTAGCACATTAGCATATTAGCATATTAGCATATTAGCATAGCATGTTAGTGTATTAGCATAGCATATTAGCATATTAGCATATTAGCATAGCATATTAGCATATTAGCATATTAACATAGCATATTAGCATATTAGCATATTAGCATATTAGCATATTAGCATATTAGCATATTAGCATAGCGTGTTAGCGTATTAGCATATTAGCATATTAGCATAGCATATTAGCATATTAGCATATTAGCATATTAGCATATTAGTATATTAGCATAGCATGTTAGTGTATTAGCATATTAGCATAGCATATTAGCATATTAGCATATTAGCATATTAGCATATTAGCATAGCATATTAGCATAGCATATTAGCATATTAGCATATTAGCATATTAGCATATTAGCATATTAGCATATTAACATATTAGCATAGCATATTAGCATATTGGCATATTAGCATATTAGCATAGCATATTAGCATATTAGCATATTAGCATAGCATATTAGCATATTAGCATATTAGCATATTAGCATAGCATATTAGCATATTAGCATAGCATGTTAGCGTGTTAGCGTATTAGCATATTAGCATAGCATATTAGCATATTAGCATATTAGCATATTAGCATAGCATATTAGCATATTAGCATATTAGCATATTAGCATATTAGCATATTAGCATAGCATATTAGCATATTAGCATATTAGCATATTAGCATATTAGCATATTAGCATAGTATATTAGCATATTAGCATATTAGCATATTAGCATATTAGCATATTAGCATAGCATATTAGCATATTAGCATATTAGCATATTAGCATATTAGCATATTAGCATAGCATATTAGCATATTAGCATATTAGCATATTAGCATATTAGCATATTAGCATAGCGTGTTAGCGTATTAGCATATTAGCATATTAGCATAGCATATTAGCATATTAGCATGGCATATTAGCATATTACCATAGCATATTAGCATATTAGCATATTAGCATATTAGCATATTAGCATATTAGCATATTAGCATAGCGTGTTAGCATATTAACGTATTAGCATATTAGCATATTAGCATATTAGCATATTAGCATATTAGCATATTAGCATAGCATATTAGCATATTAGCATAACATATTAGCATATTAGCATATTAGCATATTAGCATAGCGTGTTAGTGTATTAGCATATTAGCATATTAGCATAGCATATTAGCATATTAGCATATTAGCATATTAGCATAGCAGCATAGCATATTAGCATATTAGCATATTAGCATATTAGCATATTAGCATATTAGCATATTAGCATATTAGTATATTAGCATATTAGCATATTAGCATAGCATATTAGCATATTAGCATATTAGCATATTAGCATATTAGCATATTAGCATATTAGCATAGCATATTAGCATATTAGCATATTAGCATATTAGCATATTAGCATATTAGCATAGCAGCATAGCATATTAGCATATTAGCATATTAGCATATTAGCATATTAGCATAGCATGTTAGCGTATTAGCATATTAGCATATTAGCATATTAGCATATTAGCATATTAGCATAGCATATTAGCATATTAGCATATTAGCATATTAGCATATTAGCATAGCATATTAGCATATCATATTAGCATATTAGCATATTAGCATATTAACATATTAGCATATTAGCGTATTAGCATATTAGCATATTAGCATATTAGCATATTAGCATATTAGCATATTAGCATAGCATATTAGCATATTAGCATATTAGCATATTAACATATTAGCATAGCGTGTTAGTGTATTAGCATATTAGCATATTAGCATATTAGCATATTAGCATATTAGCATATTAGCATAGCATATTAGCATATTAGCATATTAGCATATTAGCATATTAGCATAGCATATTAGCATATTAGCATATTAGCATAGCATATTAGCTTAGCATATTAGCATATTAGCATAGCATGTTAGCGTATTAGCATATTAGCATATTAGCATATTAGCATATTAGTATATTAGCATAGCATATTAGCATATTAGCATATTAGCATATTAGCATAGCATATTAGCATATTAGCATATTAGCATATTAGCATATTAGCATATTAGCATATTAGTATATTAGCATATTAGCATAGCGTGCTAGCGTATTAGCATATTAGCATATTAGCATAGCATATTAGCGTATTAGCATATTAGCATATTAGCATAGCATAGCATATTAGCATATTAGCATATTAGCATATTAGCATATTAGCATATTAGCATAGCGTGTTAGAGTATTAGCATATTAGCATATTAGTATATTAGCATAGCTTGTTAGCATATTAGCATATTAGCATATTAGCATAGCATATTAGCATATTAGCATATTAGCATAGCATATTAGTATATTAGCATATTAGCATATTAGCATATTAGCATAGCATATTAGCATATTAGCATATTAGCATATTAGCATATTAGCATATTAGCATATTAGCATATTAGCATAGTATATTAGAATATTAGCATATTAGCATATTAGCATAGCATATTAGCATATTAGCATATTAGCATATTAGCATATTAGCATATTAGCATATTAGCATAGCATATTAGCATATTAGCATATTAGCATATTAGCATATTAGCATATTAGCATATTAGCATATTAGCATAGCATATTAGTATATTAGCATATTAGTATATTAGTATATTAGCATATTAGCATATTAGCATATTAGCATATTAGCATAGCATATTAGCATATTAGCATATTAGCATAGCATATTAGCATATTAGCATATTAGCATATTAACATATTAGCGTATTAGCATAGTATATTAGCATATTAGCATATTAGCATATTAGCATATTAGCATAGCATATTAGTATATTAGCATATTAGCATATTAGCGTATTAGCATATTAGCATATTAGCATATTAGCGTATTAGCGTATTAGCATATTAGCATATTAGCATATTAGCATATTAGCATAGCATATTAGCATATTAACATATTAGCATATTAGCATATTAGCATAGCATATTAGCATACTAGCATATTAGCATATTAGCATAGCATATTAGCATATTAGCATATTAGCATAGCGTGTTAGCATATTAGCATATTAGCATAGAATATTAGCATATTAGCATATTAGCATATTAGCATATTAGCATATTAGCATATTAGCATATTAGCATATTAGCATATTAGCATAGCATATTAGCATATTAGCATATTAGCATATTAGCATATTAGCATATTAGCATAGCATATTAGCATATTAGCATATTAGCATATTAGCATATTAGCATATTAGCATATTAGCATATTAGCATAGCATATTAGCATATTAGCATATTAGCATATTAGCATATTAGCATAGCATATTAGCATATTAGCATATTAGCATATTAGCATATTAGCATATTAGCATAGCATATTAGCTTATTAGCATATTAGCATATTAGCATATTAGCATATTAGCATAGCGTTTTAGCGTATTAGCATATTAGCGTAGCATATTAGCATATTAGCATAGCATATTAGCATATTAGCATATTAGCATATTAGCATATTAGCATATTAGCATATTAGCATAGCGTGTTAGCATATTAGCGTATTAGCATATTAGCATATTAGTATATTAGCATATTAGCATATTAGCATAGCATATTAGCATATTAGCATATTAGCATATTAGCATATTAGCATAGCATATTAGCATATTAGCATATTAGCATATTAGCATATTAGCATATTAGCATAGCGTGTTAGTGTATTAGCATATTAGCATATTAGCATAGCATATTAGCATATTAGCATATTAGCATATTAGCATATTAGCATAGCATATTAGCATATTAGCATATTAGCATAGCATATTAGCATATCAGCATTTTAGCATATTAGCATAGCATATTAGCATATTAGCATATTAGCATATTAGCATATTAGCATATTAGCATAGCATATTAGCATATTAGCATATTAGCATATTAGCATAGCATATTAGCATATTAGCATATTAGCATATTAGCATATTAGCATAGCATATTAGCATATTAGCATATTAGCATATTAGCATATTAGCATAGCGTGTTAGTGTATTAGCATATTAGCATATTAGCATAGCATATTAGCATATTAGCATATTAGCATATTAGCATAGCATATTAGCATATTAGCATATTAGCATATTAGCATATTAACATATTAGCATATTAGCATATTAGCATATTAGCATAGCATATTAGCATATTAGCATATTAGCATATTAGCATATTAGCATATTAGCATAGCATATTAGCATATTAGCATATTAGCATATTAGCATATTAGCATATTAGCATATTAGCACATTAGCATATTAGCATATTAGCATATTAGCATAGCATGTTAGTGTATTAGCATATTAGCATATTAGCATAGCATATTAGCATATTAGCATATTAGCATATTAGCATATTAGCATATTAGCATAGCATATTAGCATATTAGCATATTAGCATATTAGCATATTAGCATATTAACATATTAGCATAGCATATTAGCATATTGGCATATTAGCATATTAGCATATTAGCATATTAGTATATTAGCATATTAGCATATTAGCATATTAGCATATTAGCATAGCATATTAGCATATTAGCATATTAGCATATTAGCATATTAGCATATTAGCATAGCATATTAGCATATTAGCATATTAACATAGCATATTAGCATATTAGCATATTAGCATATTAGCATATTAGCATAGCATATTAGCATAGCGTGTTAGCGTATTAGCATATTAGCATATTAGCATAGCATATTAGCATATTAGCATATTAGCATATTAGCATATTAGCATATTAGCATATTAGCATAGCATGTTAGTGTATTAGCATATTAGCATAGCATATTAGCATATTAGCATATTAGCATATTAGCATATTAGCATAGCATATTAGCATAGCATATTAGCATATTAGCATATTAGCATATTAGCATATTAACATATTAGCATAGCATATTAGCATATTGGCATATTAGCATATTAGCATAGCATATTAGCATATTAGCATATTAGCATATTAGCATAGCATATTAACATATTAGCATATTAGCATAGCATATTAGCATATTAGCATATTAGCATATTAGCATAGCATATTAGCATATTAGCATAGCGTGTTAGCGTGTTAGCGTATTAGAATATTAGCATAGCATATTAGCATATTAGCATATTAGCATATTAGCATAGCATATTAGCATATTAGCATATTAGCATATTAGCATATTAGCATATTAGCATAGCATATTAGCATATTAGCATATTAGCATATTAGCATATTAGCATATTAGCATATTAGCATAGTATATTAGCATATTAGCATATTAGCATATTAGCATATTAGCATATTAGCATAGCATATTAGCATATTAGCATATTAGCATATTAGCATATTAGCATATTAGCATAGCATATTAGCATATTAGCATATTAGCATATTAGCATATTAGCATATTAGCATAGCGTGTTAGCGTATTAGCATATTAGCATATTAGCATAGCATATTAGCATATTAGCATGGCATATTAGCATATTACCATAGCATATTAGCATATTAGCATATTAGCATATTAGCATATTAGCATATTAGCATATTAGCATATTAGCATATTAGCATAGCGTGTTAGCATATTAACGTATTAGCATATTAGCATATTAGCATATTAGCATAATAGCATATTAGCATATTAGCATAGCATATTAGCATATTAGCATAACATATTAGCATATTAGCATATTAGCATATTAGCATAGCGTGTTAGTGTATTAGCATATTAGCATATTAGCATATTAGCATAGCATATTAGCATATTAGCATATTAGCATATTAGCATAGCAGCATAGCATATTAGCATATTAGCATATTAGCATATTAGCATATTAGTATATTAGCATATTAGCATATTAGCATAGCATATTAGCATATTAGCATATTAGCATATTAGCATATTAGCATATTAGCATATTAGCATATTAGCATAGCATATTAGCATATTAGCATATTAGCATATTAGCATATTAGCATATTAGCATATTAGCATAGCAGCATAGCATATTAGCATATTAGCATATTAGCATATTAGCATATTAGCATAGCATGTTAGCGTATTAGCATATTAGCATATTAGCATATTAGCATATTAGCATAGCATATTAGCATATTAGCATATTAGCATATTAGCATAGCATATTAGCATATCATATTAGCATATTAGCATATTAGCATATTAGCATATTAGCATATTAGCGTATTAGCATAGCATATTAGCATATTAGCATATTAGCATATTAGCATAGCATATTAGCATATTAGCATATTAGCATATTAACATATTAGCATAGCGTGTTAGTGTATTAGCATATTAGCATATTAGCATATTAGCATATTAGCATATTAGCATATTAGCATATTAGCATAGCATATTAGCATATTAGCATATTAGCATATTAGCATATTAGCATAGCATATTAGCATATTAGCATATTAGCATAGCATATTAGCTTAGCATATTAGCATATTAGCATAGCATGTTAGCGTATTAGCTTATTAGCTTATTAGCATATTAGCATATTAGCATATTAGTATATTAGCATAGCATATTAGCATATTAGCATATTAGCATATTAGCATATTAGCATAGCATATTAGCATATTAGCATATTAGCATATTAGCATATTAGTATATTAGCATATTAGCATAGCGTGCTAGCGTATTAGCATATTAGCATATTAGCATAGCATATTAGCGTATTAGCATATTAGCATATTAGCATAGCATAGCATATTAGCATATTAGCATATTAGCATATTAGCATATTAGCATATTAGCATAGCGTGTTAGAGTATTAGCATATTAGCATATTAGTATATTAGCATAGCTTGTTAGCATATTAGCATATTAGCATATTAGCATAGCATATTAGCATATTAGCATATTAGCATATTAGCATAGCATATTAGTATATTAGCATATTAGCATATTAGCATATTAGCATAGCATATTAGCATATTAGCATATTAGCATATTAGCATATTAGCATATTAGCATATTAGCATATTAGCATATTAGCATAGTATATTAGAATATTAGCATATTAGCATATTAGCATAGCATATTAGCATATTAGCATATTAGCATATTAGCATATTAGCATATTAGCATATTAGCATATTAGCATAGCATATTAGCATATTAGCATATTAGCATATTAGCATATTAGCATATTAGCATATTAGCATATTAGCATAGCATATTAGCATATTAGCATATTTGCATATTAGTATATTAGTATATTAGCATATTAGCATATTAGCATATTAGCATATTAGCATAGCATATTAGCATATTAGCATATTAGCATATTAGCATATTAGCATATTAGCATAGCATATTAGCATATTAGCATATTAGCATATTAGCATATTAGCATATTAGCATAGCATATTAGTATATTAGCATATTAGCATATTAGCGTATTAGCATATTAGCATATTAGCATATTAGCGTATTAGCGTATTAGCATATTAGCATATTAGCATATTAGCATATTAGCATAGCATATTAGCATATTAACATATTAGCATATTAGCATATTAGCATAGCATATTAGCATACTAGCATATTAGCATATTAGCATAGCATATTAGCATATTAGCATATTAGCATAGCGTGTTAGCATATTAGCATATTAGCATAGAATATTAGCATATTAGCATATTAGCATATTAGCATATTAGCATATTAGCATATTAGCATAGCATATTAGCATATTAGCATATTAGCATATTAGCATATTAGCATATTAGCATAGCATATTAGCATATTAGCATATTAGCATATTAGCATATTAGCATATTAGCATATTAGCATAGCATATTAGCATATTAGCATATTAGCATAGCATATTAGCATATTAGCATATTAGCATAGCATATTAGCATATTAGCATATTAGCATATTAGCATATTAGCATATTAGCATATTAGCATAGCATATTAGCATATTAGCATATTAGCATATTTTCATATTAGCATATTAGCATAGCGTGTTAGCGTATTAGCATATTAGCATATTAGCATAGCATATTAGCATATTAGCAAAGCATATTAGCATATTAGCATAGCATATTAACATATTAGCATATTAGCTTATTAGCATATTAGCATATTAGCATATTAGCATAGCGTGTTAGCATATTAGCGTATTAGCATATTAGCATATTAGCATATTAGCATATTAGCATATTAGCATATTAGCATAGCATATTAGCATATTAGCATATTAGCATATTAGCATATTAGCATATTAGCATATTAGCATATTAGCATAGCATATTAGCATATTAGCATATTAGCATATTAGCATATTAGCATATTAGCATATTAGCATAGCATATTAGCATATTAGCTTATTAGCATATTAGCATATTAGCATATTAGCATAGCGTGTTAGTGTATTAGCATATTAGCATATTAGCATAGCATATTAGCATATTAGCATATTAGTATATTAGCATATTAGCATATTAGCATAGCATATTAGCATATTAGCATATTAGCATAGCATATTAGCATATCAGCATTTTAGCATATTAGCATAGCATATTAGCATATTAGCATATTAGCATATTAGCATATTAGCATATTAGCATATTAGCATATTAGCATAGCATATTAGCATATTAGCATATTAGCATATTAGCATATTAGCATATTAGCATATTAGCATATTAGCATATTAGCATATTAGCATAGCATATTAGCATATTAGCATATTAGCATATTAGCATATTAGCATATTAGCATAGCGTGTTAGTGTATTAACATATTAGCTTATTAGCATAGCATATTAGCATATTAGCATATTAGCATATTAGCATATTAGCATAGCATATTAGCATATTAGCATATTAGCATATTAACATATAAGCATATTAGCATATTAGCATATTAGCATATTAGCATAGCATATTAGCATATTAGCATATTAGCATATTAGCATATTAGCATAGCATATTAGCATATTAGCATATTAGCATATTAGCATATTAGCATATTAGCGTATTAGCAT
>NW_026043260.1:0-46697 GCF_023856365.1 Brienomyrus brachyistius | reverse complement strand
GTTCCAAAGCACGAAGTGCAATGGAACCTTATTGTTTTTCTTAGGATTATTAAGGTTCCAAAGCACGAAGTGCAATGGAACCTTATTGTTTTTCTTAGGATTATTATTATTATTTTTCTGCCCCAAAACTGAATGTACAGCCTAAACCGTAAGTGCTAGAATTATGAAACTTGGTAGGATGATGTCAATTCCTCCCCGCTACTCAGATAATCCGACCCAACCATGTCGGCCAGATGGGGGCGCCGTGGCGCCCTCTAACGCGTTTTGATTGATATCTCCTGTCCTGTTAGTCCTATAATTGAAATTCATATTTCTACTGATAGAGACATCCTTGCCCTACCAACTTGCCATTTGGACTATGAAGCTCCGCCTACTTAGATTTTTTGCTAATTTGCATAATTTGCAAAACCTACTTTTGCTTGTAATTCCTACACCGTCTGACGGAATCAGACAAATGAGGTATAAAACCGATCAGGTCTCTGAGCTGATGAATAATAATTCAAATAACCCTGATATTGGTCTATCATACGGCCACTAGCCACGCCCAAAGTCTACGTAAATTTAGCCAGTATTGGTCTGACTGTTATAACTTGGCCATACCTTAGCCTACCTTCACCAAATTTTAAATCCTATCCCCGTACCCCATTCTGGGGACACTGTTGAAGGCAGGCCGCATTTCGTCAATAGGGGGCGCTACAACTAAAAACTGCCAATATCTCCTGACTTCCTTGACCGATCCAAATGAAATTTGGCATACATGTACTACTCTGAAGCCTGAGGTCAGCTATCTATCAGGGCAGTCATTAATCATAAAACCCTAGCCACCATCAGCCAATCAAAATCAAGCAGCATTCTGACAGGCCTTTGACAGGCTTAACAACAGCTGATCTGAACAAAAATAGGCTTGTACATTTGTCTCCTAACCCCTAGCAATCCCTGCAAAGGCCACACCAATTGTCCACATGGGGGCGCTACAGCGACAGGATTTGCATTTCTGCTTATTTCTATTGAACTGTTAATGATAAAATTGAGATTTGTTACTTTTCTATTGCACTGGCCCATGGCAAATTCAAAGACATGTAGAACTTCATCCTATCTCTTTCCGCTTTTGCGTATTTTATAGGAGTCTAAAAACATGACATTTCGTTAACCTCCTTGGATTTTCAACCAACCTATGTAAATCTGGTATCATTCAAATCAGGAGACAGTCCTGGTACACAATTATTCAAAAAATCCTAAACTTTCTATAAGGTACGGCGACCAGCCACATCCAGACCATACAGGTGCCACGCCCACTTCAATCAGACAGCTGTATCTCAGGCCTGCCTCAGCCAATCACTACCAAACTTGAATATGTCATCAAGGACCGTAGTGGGTAAGGGCCCTCCAAATTTGGTGCCGATTGGTCAAATGGGGGCGCTACAGCAATGCAATATGTGTCTCTAAACCTGCAAAACCAGTGAAAGTGACATTTATCTCATTTCTGTTCAAGTCTCATATTACTGGTAAAAATCCTTTGTACTGCAAGTTCTGTGAGTCATGCCAAATCAGGATATATGTATTGCATAATAACAGTCATCTGCATTCCCTTGTGATAGTTAAAAACTGATTAAATGAAATATTCCTATAACTTTAACAATCTACACCCCATGTAAGTGATTCTGGTGTCAAGTCAATCAAGACACTGCCGTCAGGGATGATTATTAAAAAATACCTGACCTTTCTGTATAATATGGCCACCATCCACACCCAACCTGCATCATTTATAAGCCGATTTCAATCAAACAGCTAAATCTCAGGCATGCTTCATCCAATCCTCACGAAATTTGATCCACTTATGTAGCACTGGTCTACAGACATACCCTCAAACTTTGATGCCGATCGGTCAAACGGGGGTGCTATGGCCACTATCTGTATACTCCTAAGATCCACCTTAGGTCAAACAGCTAAATCTCAGGCTTGCTTCATCCAATCCTCACAAAATTTCACCCACTAATGTAGCACTGGCCCACAGACAGACCCTCCAACTTTGATGTCGATCAGTCAAACGGGGGCGCTATGGCGACTGTTCATATGTGTCTAAGAGCAAACTTGGCTGAGAAGGCCTAAAAATATTGAATAGAATTTATCCATGGAGCGCAGGCTCCACCTGCTGTCCAAACCATTTCAATTCCTATTTCAATCAAACAGCTAAATCTCAGGCATTCTTCATCCGATTCTCACCAAATTTTACCCACTAATGTAGCACGGCCTCCCAGAGAGACCCACCAACTTTGGTGCCGATCAGTCAAACAGGGGCGCTACAGCCACTGTTCATATGCCATCATCCCAAACCATATATTCAGTCAAGCTCAGGCACTTCACCAGACAGATCTACATTGGTGATATTTCTCCTAAGCAGGTGCAATTACATTTTCCTCCTGTTTCTCATCCACCCTTTTTCTTATCCTAACTAAACGTTTCTACTGTAACATCAACATGTCAGATCTCATGCTATTGTAGTACTGTTTCCTACTTTCTGACTATTTAAATGCATTGGCCAGCAATTACAGTCTCTATTTCATGTCCTATTATTATTGAACTTTTCATTTTATGCCATTGAACTTTTCATTTTATGCTGTGTACTCCATGTCTACCCACTTATTCTGTCCATTAGCTTCTCATGCTATCGTAGTAGTATTTCCTACTTTCTGACTATTTAAATGCATTGCCCAGCAGTTACGGTCTCTATTTTATGTACTATTATTATTGAACTTTTCATTTTATTCCATGTACTCCATTTCTACCCACTTATTCTTTCCATTAGCTTTGGAACCGCTTATCACTGCTTGCAGTTATATTTAAGGTTCCAAAGCACGAAGTGCAATGGAACCTTATTGTTTTTCTTAGGATTATTATTATTATTTTTCTGCCCTAAAACTGAATGTACAGCCTAAACCGTAAGTGCTAGAATTATGAAACTTGGTAGGATGATGTCAATTCCTCCCCGCTACTCAGATCATCCGACCCAACCATGTCGGCCAGATGGGGGCGCCGTGGCGCCCCCTAACGCGTTTTGATTGATATCTCCTGTCCTGTTAGTCCTATAATTGAAATTCATATTTCTACTGATAGAGACATCCTTGCCCTACCAACTTGCCATTTGGACTATTAAGCTCCGCCTACTTAGATTTTTTGCTAATTTGCATAATTTGCAAAACCTACTTTTGCTTGTAATTCCTACACCGTCTGACGGAATCAGACAAATGAGGTATCAAACCGATCAGGTCTCTGAGCTGATGAATAATAATTCAAATAACCCTGATATTGGTCTATCATACGGCCACTAGCCACGCCCAAAGTCTACGTAAATTTAGCCAGTATTGGTCTGACTGTTATAACTTGGCCATACCTTAGCCTACCTTCACCAAATTTGAAATCCTATCTCCGTACCCCATTCTGGGGACACTGTTGAAGGCGGGCCGCATTTAGTCAATAGGGGGCGCTACAACTAAAAACTGCCAATATCTCCTGACTTCCTTGACCGATCCAAATGAAATTTGGCATACATGTACTACTCTGAAGCCTGAGGTCAGGAATCTATCAGGGCAGTCATTAATCATAAAACCCTAGCCACCATCAGCCAATCAAAATCAAGCAGCATTCTGACAGGCCTTTGACAGGCTTAACAACAGCTGATCTGAACAAAAATAGGCTTCTACATTTGTCTCCTAACCCCTAGCAACCCCTGCGAAGGCCACACCAATTGTCCACATGGGGGCGCTACAGCGACAGGATTTGCATTTCTGCTTATTTCTATTGAACTGTTAATGATAAAATTGAGATTTGTTACTTATCTAATGCACTGGCCCATGCCAAATTCAAAGCCATGTAGATCTTCATCCTATCTCTTTCCGCTTTTGCGTATTTTATAGGAGTCTAAAAACATGACATTTCGTTAACCTCCTTGGATTTTCAACCAACCTATGTAAATCTGGTATCATTCAAATCAGGAGACAGTCCTGGTATACAATTATTCAACAAATCCTAAACTTTCTATAAGGTACGGCGACCAGCCACATCCAGACCATACAGGTGCCACGCCCACTTCAATCAGACAGCTGTATCTCAGGCCTGCCTCAGCCAATCACTACCAAACTTGAATATGTCATCAAGGACGGTAGTGGGTAAGGGCCCTCCAAATTTCTTGCCGATCGGTCAAACGGGGGCGCTACAGCAATGCAATATGTGTCTCTAAACCTGCAGAACCAGTGAAAGTGACATTTATCTCATTTCTGTTCAAGTCTCATATTACTGGTAAAAATCCTTTGTACTGCAAGTTCTGTGAGTCATGTCAAATCAAGATATATGTATTGGATAATAACAGTCATCTGCATTCCCTTGTGATATTTAAAAACTGATTAAATGAAATATTCCTATAACTTTAACAATCTACACCCCATGTAAGTGATTCTGGTGTCAAGTCAATCAAGACACTGCCGTCAGGGATGATTATTAAAAAATACCTGACCTTTCTGTATAATATGGCCACCAGCCACACCCAACCTGCATCATTTATAAGCCGATTTCAATCAAACAGCTAAATCTCAGGCATGCTTCATCCAATCCTCACGAAATTTGATCCACAAATGTACCACTTGCCCACAGACAGACCCTCCAACTTTGATGCCGATCGGTCAAACGGGGGCGCTACGGCGACTGTTCATATGTGTCTAAGAGCAAACTTGGCTGAGAAGGCCTAAAAGTATTGAATCGAATTTATCCATGGAGCGCAGGCCCCACCTGCTGGGCAAACCATTTCAATTCCTATTTCAATCAAACAGCTAAATCTCAGGCATTCTTCATCCGATTCTGACCAAATTTTACCCACTAATGTACCACGGCCTCCCAGAGAGACCCACCAACTTTGGTGCCGATCAGTCAAACAGGGGCGGTACAGCCACTGTTCATATGCCATCATCCCAAACCATATATTCAGTCAAGCTCAGGCACTTCACCAGACAGATCTACATTGGTGATATTTCTCCTAAGCAGGTGCAATTACATTTTCCTCCTGTTTCTCATCCACCCTTTTTCTTATCCTAACTAAACGTTTCTACTGTAACATCAACATGTCAGATCTCATGCTATTTGTTGGGGAAAGCGCCCGGCGTTTCCACCCCAAC
Organism: Brienomyrus brachyistius; assembly: GCF_023856365.1. Lineage (NCBI taxonomy): Eukaryota > Metazoa > Chordata > Actinopteri > Osteoglossiformes > Mormyridae > Brienomyrus > Brienomyrus brachyistius. The sequence goes on along the minus strand of NW_026043260.1, from coordinate 41,532 downwards.
TCCACATTTACGAGACACACACAGGTTACAGTTTTACTTGCAAGGGTACCCACACTCTCTGCAATGCAAACTACAGCAGAATGTGTTACAAAGGGTGGTTCCCCTTGACTTCTTTATTTATAGTCAATGGGGGGCGCAAGAGAGGGAAGTGAGATTCTTATCTAAGTAGGCAGCTGTTAACCACTTACTTAGAGTACAATAGCTAAGAGTATGTGGCTAGAAGATAAGAAATAACGTATACATATATATTTACACTCATTGCTGATCATACAGAAATGATTAACAACTGTTTCTTCAACCTAACAGTCCCTCCTGTTTATCATGACAGTATGATCAGAAGCATCAACATTGTACAAGTTGCAAAGGCACTTTAGGTACAACCTTCATTTAGACCACATTGTCATTATCCTGGAAAACATTTAATTCCGGTTCTTCAGGTCCGAGCCCTGCACGGGTGCTTTCGGCTCGGCCGTCATTATGAATTATATGTCTTCTTCATCGCCATCGCTGGAAACAGGCTCTGTCTCTATAGTTTGGGTAAGGGAGAGAAACATTGTACTGCGTGTCCGAAAAGCAGCATTAAGAGCTTGATTAATAAACATTTTCAAACATGGTATAACAGTAATAAAACAACAGAAAAATAAAATGAAAAACAAAAGAAAATATAAGTGAAACATTACTTTGATATCCTATACCTGCAGAAGATATTCATAGCTCTGCCATACACCGTAGGTCCTTCACTATGAGTGAGCATTACTGAACAAACATAGCAATTTGTCACATTTTTCGCTGTTACAGTATCATGTACATATCGGTACCAGTAGTTTTGCATAAATGGATGTGAGTGGTCAGCGGGCAACGGGCGTAGATGGAAGTCATCATGGGTCCATCGCCGTAGGTGCTGTAATGGAGCTGGTGAGAGCCAGGACAACCATACAAGTCCTACAACAAGAATGACCCCTAGAGTCACTTTACCACATCCCCACCCTATCAGGGCCATCCTAAATAGAGTGCAGCTCAGTTGTTTTCTTCACCGGGTTGAGACAACAGCACCCTATTGGTTACTGTGCCTTTGTAGCGGACTTCCACTGCTACTCTGTCGCTGAGGCCTCTGATAAGGGCTTGATGGGTTTACAGTGACTTTTGTGTATCCAGGAAGGTCGTTCTGCGATCTTTACTGCTGTTGGTGTTGTAAGGAGGACTTGATAAGGACCGTCCCACCGAGGTGTGCTCCAATCTTTCCGCAACAGGACCTTGACCAGGACCCAATCTCCCGGCTGCAAGTTATCCTGTTGAGTAGAAACAGAATTTACCGGCAGACTACTGGGGCTATGTTTTTGTTGTGATGTTAGTAGTTTACGCATCCAATCAGCCAGCGTATTTTCTCTGTCTGCTTTTCCTATATCACTCATTTCGGTTGCTAAGGGAAACGGTCTACCATACACTATTTCAAAAGGTGTTAATCCTGCAGGAGTGGGAGTTATTCTCATCCATAATTTTACTAGAGACAAACATTCTGGCCACGGCCTTTTTGTCTCTTCCATTGTCTTTTTTAGCCTTGTTTTAATAGTGCCGTTGGTCCTTTCCACTAAGCCTGCGCTCTGGGGGTGATACGCACAATGATTCTTAAGCGTAAAACCTAATGCTTGTGAGCAAAGGGACATAGTCTGATTTACAAAATGAGTCCCATTGTCTGATCTTATAATATGAGGTATGCCATAGGTAGGGAAATAATGGCTTACCAAACATTTTGCAACGGTCATTGCATCACAATGCTTTACAGGGTATATTTCTACCCACTTAGAAAAGGTGTCTATAATAACTAGACAGTATTTCTTTCCTTGTGACCAAGATAATTCAATAAAATCCATATGTACAACTTGAAATGGATACTCAGCTGTGGGGAACTGGCCACGTTTTGGTCTGATGTTTCCTTGTGCATTGTGTTTACAACAAATTAAGCATGTCCTACAAAATTGTTTTGCATAATCAGAAAAATTTATAGCATAGAAATATTGTTGTATGATATGTACCATCCCTCCTGTTGAGACATGAGTATTTCCATGGCTCACCAAAGCAGCTGTTTTGTATAAATTTTTTGGTAGGATGGGCTTGTCATTCATATAGTAAACTTTCTCTCGTTGTATTGCTCCTCTTTTGATCCAACTTTGTACTTCTATTTTAGGAGCATGAATCTGTGCATCACATAGCACATCGCTATCTATAAAAAGAATGTCTGCCACTGATAAGGTAGGTTGTTTCAGTGCCGCTTCTTTGGCGGTTTTATCTGCAAAACTATTTCCTGCGGTTTCTGCAGAGTCATCAGTCTGGTGTGCTTTGCATTTGCACAGTGCAAAGTGAGTCGGTAAATGCACAACGTCTAATAATCTAAGTAGCAAATTTGTATGAGTAAGAGATGTGCCCTGTGATGTTCTAAAACCTCTATTTTTCCAGACTCTTGCATGGTGATGGACAGCTGCAAACACATATTGACTATCAGTGTAGATAGTAAGTGACTTGTTCTTGAACAGTTCACATGCCCTGATCACAGCATAAAGTTCAGCCGCTTGTGCTGAACAAGTAGAAGGGAGTGCATTGGCTTCTAACACTTCAGTAGATGTAACTACAGCATACCCAACTTTATTTTTTCCCATATCATTTTTTGATGCCGAGCCATCTACATAAACAACTTCTGATCCTGGTATAAAAGTTTGCAGAATATCTGCTCTTGGTTTTGTTTGTTCTTCTATTGTTGCTTTGCAAGAATGTGGCTCCCCATCCTCTGCGGTGGGGAGGAGCGTACTAGGGTTCAATAGGCCACACCGCTGAAGTTCAATGTTAGGTTGTGAGAGCAAAAGTGACACTAAGGTAAGATGTCTTGTATGTGTTAAGAATGGAAGCGGTGTCTGCAACAAGATTAAAGACACCGAATGAGGAACTTTAAGTATGAGGGGGTGACAAAGTACCAATTCTGCTGATACCTTTACTGCTTCTGCAGCAGCTGCACATGCCTGTAAACACTGTGGAAAACCAGCTGCTACTGCATCTAATCGTTTTGAATAGAATGCTAACGGTCTCTCTTTTGCTCCGAATGGCTGTGTTAATACTGCTTTCATATAACCTTGATTAGCATCTACACATAGGGTGAATGGTTGTTGATAATCTGGTAGAGCAAGGGTCACATTGGTTTGCAACATTCTTTTTAAATTTGTAAAAACATTTTCTCCGTCCTCAGTCCATTGTATTTTGTCCTTTAGAGTCATCTCCTTCCCGTATATTAAATTTTGCAAAGGTTGAACTAGAAAAGCATAATCTGGTAACCATTCTCTACAATAATTGCAGAGCCCTAAAAAGGACATCATCTGTTGTTTAGTCTGTGGTTTAGGTGCTTCCTGTATAGCTTGTTTCCTTATCTCTAGCAACGAGCGACCTTTTTGTGAAAGGTTATGCCCTAAATAGACAACTGTCTTTTTGCAATACTGCAACTTCTGTTTAGAAGCTTTATGTCCAGTATTGTATAAGTGCTGAAGCACAGTTAGGGTAGTTTCTTTGCAATGTTGTTCTGAATCTGCTGCTATTAAGATATCATCCACGTATAGTAATACCTGACTATGTGATGGAATTTCACAGGTACTCATAGAGTATCTAAGGGCCATGGTATATACATGTGGACTTTCAGAAAATCCCTGAGGGAGTCTAGTATATGTATATTTTTTCCCTTTATAGGTAAATCCAAATAAATGTTGAGAATCAGGGTGCAATGGTACTGAGAAAAATGCATTACTAAGATCCACTACTGAGAAGTAGCTTTTATCAGGAGTCAATGAGTTGAGCAATAAGTGTGGGTTAGGCACGTCTGGTGCTGCATGTTGCACTATGTTATTAACCGGTCTTAAATCCTGCACCATGCGCCATTTCCCTGTATGTCCCTTCTGGACTGGAAAGATAGGAGTGTTGCAAGTGGCTTCAGGAGCCTCTCGCAATATTCCTGATGCTAACATGTCTTGTACTACAGGGGCTATACCTTTCTCTGCTTCAGGTTTTAATGGGTATTGCCTAACTACCGGACGGTGTTCTGATTTCACAGTTACTTTGTAAGGTGGGAATCCCTTTACCAGCACTACATCAGTGGGGGAGGAGGACCATAACCCTTCTGGGAGGCGATCTAGATCTGGACATGATCCCTCCTCCAGGGCTGAAAAAATTTGTCAGGCTGGGTCCTTTAAGTGTGTGGTGGGAGTGGTTTGAACTCTCCATCCCAAAGGAAACCGCCACACATTGTGTTTCTCATCATAGCTCCAACAGGAGCCAGATACGGGTTGGTAGTCATTGTAACTGTGCATAGAATCTCGTAAGAACATTTCTACATCTCTCCACTGCATCTGGGGTGGTTTTGAAAGAGATACGTGTGGTGTTCTCTCTCTAAATACAGCCTGTTGCTTGTTAGATAAAATGACTGAGGCTGCTGAAAACCCAGTGGTGGGGTTAACATACATATATTGTAAGGTAATACAAGTGTCTTGGAGGGCATGAAACGTTTTGTCATAGGCATAATCTGGTCCTAGGGTGTCTTTGTACCACATAGTAACGTGTAAGGCATCGTCAGGCATGAACTGGGCCTGTCTAGGGGACTGCTTTTCTCTAGTTTTCCGCAATAATTCTCGTGTCTGTGCAGTTCCCCCTAGGTCCAGAGACCAGTAATATTGTGGTGTTGTGGTTCCTTGCACAACATAAGCTTCCTCATTTACGATTGCTTTCATGCCAGTGGCTGTGGCAACCACGCTAATGCCCATTTGTACCATAAGGTCTCGACCTAACAAGTTAACAGGACAAGAAGGGCTTATTAACACCTGTGCTTGACATTCAAGTCCAGTTTCCTTATCTTTTACTGCAACTGGGTTTGTTAACTGATGTCTGTCTGTCTGACCTCCTGCCGTTTTTATATTTATGACTGATGAAGAATATGTGACTCCGGGAGGACTGGAGGTTAGGACAGTCCTACATGCTCCAGTGTCACACAGACATTCATATACTTTGCCGTTTATGACTAACTTCCGACTTGGCAAGGTTTCCCACTGCCTTTCTGCTAATAACTGACACACTGCTTGTAAATCTATTTCCTTATCTAAGAAGTCTTGTAAAGTGACCTCCGTTTCCTTTCTTAAAATCACCTCTGTTTTGCCTCGGATGGTGTCGGTAACAGGGGCCTCCGAGGGGGGTCATTGATCATTGTTTTCAATGGAGTTTGGGTTATATGGTTGTTTCCCTACTCTACAATTCCTAGCTAAGTGTCCAGGTTTCCTGCATGTCCAGCAAATGTTATCTTGCTGAGACGAATTCCTGTAATTGTTTCTGAAAACACCTCTCCCCCTTCCTCGGCCTCTTGACCTTCCTCTGAATCCTCCCCTCCCCGGAGGATTCATTTGCACTAGTGCTACTACTTCTGAGGCGCTGAATACTGTGTCTGTCTTTTCCTGTTTCTGCGCTCTCTGCGCGTGTTGGGCATATTCTAGTGCTTGTTGGACTGAACCAGTATTCTGATGTACCCAATGTTTGTCAAGATATTTTCGCAATTCGGGCTTTAGGCCTGCGACAAAAGCTCGATTTAGCTGTTGTTGGTACACTCCTACTGCCTCTTCATCAAATGGGATCCCTGAGTTTCCTCTAAATACAACTCTCATTCTATCCATAAAATCCTCAGGTTCCTCTCCATCTTTTTGTTTACATTGCGCTCTTCTGCCATAATCTGCTCGTCTCATAAACACTATCTCTATCCTTCCATGTAATTGTTGCATACTCTGTTTTCTACGTACATCTCTTAACTTACTTTGTTCCAACCATGCATCAGAAAAAACATATTCTTTTTTTCTGTCTTTACCTTCTTTCTTATTGGTAGTCTGTAACATCTCCAGTTTTAAGTTTCCCTGTAATTTTAATATATCTGGAGTGTGGAGTTTTCCTCCAAACCCATGTTTTTTCCTCCATCTCTGACTACTTATTTGTCCTGATCCTGGCTTATATCCTTCCATAAACTTCTCATCTCCCTCTAGTTCCATTTGTTTACTTTGATTCTTCCCCATTGTTACCTTTTAATGGATACACTACAAAAAATAAAAAATCCTAAAAGCAAGTCCCTGGCATGAGACCTCAGGAGGACACCAACACGGCCTTCTACTGCTCACTATTAGAGCAGCGGTGTTAGTTTTCAGGGATGAAACCCGTCCTTTATCCTTCAGTCACCAGTATGTTGTTGCTTTTAGGGTGGATCGTGTAGGTTAATCTAAAACCTATAAAAACACATCCACATACAACACTGTATATATTTCCAATAACGCCTACTTTCTCTCCCGGTTAATTTCGGCTAACCTCAACCACATGCATGTCTTGGCCACCTACTTATTTAGGTGCCGTATCTCTCACTTGGCCACCTACTCACTTAGGTGCCATATCTCTCACCTGTATAGTGTGCTCTCTGATCCGTCACCGAGGTCCTTCAGACATCACCAGACGTCGAGCGCAGTTCTAACCACCGGCCTGATGACGAATTCACATCACAGGTCTTTCTTGCACCCGACTTCGAGTGGCTGTCGACAGACTTCGGTGTCGCTTCTCTCGGCGTACTGGAGACGTCTTCGGGGTTCCTCGGCTCCGGCTCGAAGGACCAAATTCTATGTTGGGGAAAGCGCCCGGCGTTTCCACCCCAACTCCACATTTACGAGACACACACAGGTTACAGTTTTACTTGCAAGGGTACCCACACTCTCTGCAATGCAAACTACAGCAGAATGTGTTACAAAGGGTGGTTCCCCTTGACTTCTTTATTTATAGTCAATGGGGGGCGCAAGAGAGGGAAGTGAGATTCTTATCTAAGTAGGCAGCTGTTAACCACTTACTTAGAGTACAATAGCTAAGAGTATGTGGCTAGAAGATAAGAAATAACGTATACATATATATTTACACTCATTGCTGATCATACAGAAATGATTAACAACTGTTTCTTCAACCTAACACTATTGTAGTACTGTTTCCTACTTTTTGACTATTTAAATGCATTGGCCAGCAATTACAGTTTCTATTTCATGTCCTATTATTATTGAACTTTTCATTTTATGCCATTGAACTTTTCATTTTATGCTGTGTACTCCATGTCTACCCACTTATTCTGTCCATTAGCTTCTCATGCTATCGTAGTAGTATTTCCTACTTTCTGACTATTTAAATGCATTGCCCAGCAGTTACGGTCTCTATTTTATGTCCTATTATTATTGAACTTTTCATTTTATTCCATGTACTCCATTTCTACCCACTTATTCTTTCCATTAGCTTTGGAACCGCTTATCACTGCTTGCAGTTATATTTATTATTATTATTTTTCTGCCCTAAAACTGAATGTACAGCCTAAACCGTAAGTGCTAGAATTATGAAACTTGGTAGGATGATGTCAATTCCTCCCCGCTACTCAGATCATCCGACCCAACCATGTCGGCCAGATGGGGGCGCCGTGGCGCCCCCTAACGCGTTTTGATTGATATCTCCTGTCCTGTTAGTCCTATAATTGAAATTCATATTTCTACTGATAGAGACATCCTTGCCCTACCAACTTGCCATTTGGACTATTAAGCTCCGCCTACTTAGATTTTTTGCTAATTTGCATAATTTGCAAAACCTACTTTTGCTTGTAATTCCTACACCGTCTGACGGAATCAGACAAATGAGGTATAAAACTGATCAGGTCTCTGAGCTGATGAATAGTAATTCAAATAACCCTGATATTGGTCTATCATACGGCCACTAGCCACGCCCAAAGTCTACGTAAATTTAGCCAGTATTAGTCTGACTGTTATAACTTGGCCATACCTTAGCCTACCTTCACCAAATTTGAAATCCTATCTCTGTACCAAATTCTGGGGACACTGTTGAAGGCGGGCTGCATTTCGTCAATAGGGGGCGCTACAACTAAAAACTGCCAATATCTCCTGACTTCCTTGACCGATCCAAATGAAATTTGGCATACATGTACTACTCTGAAGCCTGAGGTCAGGAATCTATCAGGGCAGTCATTAGTCATAAAACCCTAGCCACCATCAGCCAATCAAAATCAAGCAGCATTCTGACAGGCCTTTGACAGGCTTAACAATAGCTGATCTGAACAAAAATAGGCTTGTACATTTGTCTCCTAACCCCTAGCAACCCCTACGAAGGCCACCCCAATTGTCCACATGGGGGCGCTACAGCGACAGGATTTGCATTTCTGCTTATTTCTATTGAACTGTTAATGATAAAATTGAGATTTGTTACTTATCTAATGCACTGGCCCATGCCAAATTCAAATCCATGTAGAACTTCATCCTATCTCTTTCCGCTTTTGCGTATTTTATAGGAGTCTAAAAACATGACATTTCGTTAACCTCCTTGGATTTTCAACCAACCTATGTATATCTAGTATTATTCAAATCAGGAGACAGTCCTGGTATACAATTATTCAAAAAATCCTAAACTTTCTATAAGGTACGGCGACCAGCCACATCCAGACCATACAGGTGCCACGCCCACTTCAATCAGACAGCTGTATCTCAGGCCTGCCTCAGCGAATCACTACCAAACTTGAATATGTCATCAAGGACGGTAGTGGGTAAGGGCCCTCCAAATTTGGTGCCGATCGGTCAAACGGGGGCGCTACAGCAATGCAATATGTGTCTCTAAACCTGCAAAACCAGTGAAAGTGACATTTATCTCATTTCTGTTCAAGTCTCATATTACTGGTAAAAATCCTTTGTACTGCAAGTTCTGTGAGTCATGCCAAATCAAGAAATATGTATTGCATAATAACAGTCATCTGCATTCCCTTGTGATATTTAAAAACTGATTAAATGAAATATTCCTATAACTTTAACAATCTACACCCCATGTAAGTGATTCTGGTGTCAAGTCAATCAAGACACTGCCGTCAGGGATGATTATTAAAAAATACCTGACCTTTCTGTATAATATGGCCACCAGCCACACCCAACCTGCATCATTTATAAGCCGATTTCAATCAAACAGCTAAATCTCAGGCAAGCTTCATCCCATCCTCACGAAATTTGATCCACTTATGTAGCACTGGCCCACAGACAGACCCTCCAACTTTGGTGCCGATCAGTCAAACGGGGGCGCTACAGCCACTGTTCATATATGTCTAAGACCCACCTTAGTTAATTCAGCTGAAATATCCTTATTTTCCATCAAACATTCAAAGATTGATCACCCACTCCTTCATCTGAGTCCATATTTTCAATTTCCTTTTACTGTCCTGCCATCTGACTTTTACAAATTTATCAGCCTTCAATTATACTTTAGGCTGTGTAAACTGCAGGAATTGCAATTTTGTAATAAATTATCCAGCAGGTGGAGCCCTTGCTCAATTTATAAAATGCCATTGAATACTTTCAGCCTTTCTTCTGTCTAAATGAGCAGCCTATTCTGTCGATTAGCTTCTCATGCTATTGTAGTAGTATTTCCTACTTTCAGACTATTTAAATGCATTGGCCAGCAATTACAGTCTCTATTTCATGTCCCATTATTATTGAACTTTTCATTTTATGCTATGTACTCCATGTCTACGCACTTATTCTGTCCATTAGCTTCTCATGCTATTGTAGTAGTATTTCCTTCTTTCTGACTATTTAAATGCATTGCCCAGCAGTTACGGTCTCTATTTTATGTCCTATTATTATTGAACTTTTCATTTTATTCCATGTACTCCATTTCTACCCACTTATTCTTTCCATTAGCTTTGGAACCGCTTATCACTGCTTGCAGTTATATTTAAGGTTCCAAAGCACGAAGTGCAATGGAACCTTATTGTTTTTCTTAGGATTATTAAGGTTCCAAAGCACGAAGTGCAATGGAACCTTATTGTTTTTCTTAGGATTATTATTATTATTTTTCTGCCCTAAAACTGAATGTACAGCCTAAACCGTAAGTGCTAGAATTATGAAACTTGGTAGGATGATGTCAATTCCTCCCCGCTACTCAGATAATCCGACCCAACCATGTCGGCCAGATGGGGGCGCCGTGGCGCCCCCTAACGCGTTTTGATTGATATCTCCTGTCCTGTTAGTCCTATAATTGAAATTCATATTTCTACTGATAGAGACATCCTTGCCCTACCAACTTGCCATTTGGAATATGAAGCTCCGCCTACTTAGATTTTTTGCTAATTTGCATAATTTGCAAAACCTACTTTTGCTTGTAATTCCTACACCGTCTGACGGAATCAGACAAATGAGGTATAAACCCGATCAGGTCTCTGAGCTGATGAATAATAATTCAAATAACCCTGATATTGGTCTATCATACGGCCACTAGCCACGCCCAAAGTCTACGTAAATTTAGCCAGTATTGGTCTGACTGTTATAACTTGGCCATACCTTAGCCTACCTTCACCAAATTTGAAATCCTATCTCTGTACCAAATTCTGGGGACACTATTGAAGGCGGGCCGCATTTCGTCAATAGGGGGCGCTACAACTAAAAACTGCCAATATCTCCTGACTTCCTTGACCGATCCAAATGAAATTGGGCATACATGTACTACTCTGAAGCCTGAGGTCAGGAATCTATCAGGGCAGTCATTTGTCATAAAACCCTAGCCACCATCAGCCAATCAAAATCAAGCAGCATTCTGACAGGCCTTTGACAGGCTTAACAACAGCTGATCTGAACAAAAATAGGCTTGTACATTTGTCTCCTAACCCCTAGCAACCCCTGCGAAGGCCACCCCAATTGTCCACATGGGGGCGCTACAGCGACAGGATTTGCATTTCTGCTTATTTCTATTGAACTGTTAATGATAAAATTGAGATTTGTTACTTATCTAATGCACTGGCCCATGCCAAATTCAAATCCATGTAGAACTTCATCCTATCTCTTTCCGCTTTTGCGTATTTTATAGGAGTCTAAAAACATGACATTTCGTTAACCTCCTTGGATTTTCAACCAACCTATGTATATCTAGTATTATTCAAATCAGGAGACAGTCCTGGTATACAATTATTCAAAAAATCCTAAACTTTCTATAAGGTACGGCGACCAGCCACATCCAGACCATACAGGTGCCACGCCCACTTCAATCAGACAGCTGTATCTCAGGCCTGCCTCAGCCAATCACTACCAAACTTGAATATGTCATCAAGGACGGTAGTGGGTAAGGGCCCTCCAAATTTGGTGCCGATTGGTCAAACGGGGGCGCTACAGCAATGCAATATGTGTCTCTAAACCTGCAAAACCAGTGAAAGTGACATTTATCTCATTTCTGTTCAAGTCTCATATTACTGGTAAAAATCCTTTGTACTGCAAGTTCTGTGAGTCATGCCAAATCAAGATATATGTATTGCATAATAACAGTCATCTGCATTCCCTTGTGATATTTAAAAACGGATTAAATGAAATATTCCTATAACTTTAACAATCTACACCCCATGTAAGTGATTCTGGTGTCAAGTCAATCAAGACACTGCCGTCAGGGATGATTATTAAAAAATACCTGACCTTTCTGTATAATATGGCCACCAGCCACACCCAACCTGCATCATTTATAAGCCGATTTCAATCAAACAGCTAAATCTCAGGCATGCTTCATCCAATCCTCACGAAATTTGATGCACAAATGTACCACTTGCTCACAGACAGACCCTCCAACTTTGATGCCGTATCGGTCAAATGGGGGTGCTACGGCGACTGTTCATATGTGTCTAAGAGCAAACTTGGCTGAGAAGGCCTAAAAGTATTGAATAGAAATTATCCATGGAGCGCAGGCTCCACCTGCTGGCCAAACCATTTCAATTCCTATTTTAATCAAACAGCTAAATCTCAGGCATTCTTCATCCGATTCTCACCAAATTTTACCCACTAATGTAGCACGGCCTCCCAGAGAGACCCACCAACTTTGGTGCCGATCAGTCAAACAGGGGCGCTACAGCCACTGTTCATATGCCATCATCCCAAACCATATATTCAGTCAAGCTCAGGCACTTCACCAGACAGATCTACATTGGTGATATTTCTCCTAAGCAGATGCAATTACATTTTCCTCCTGTTTCTCATCCACCCTTTTTCTTATCCTAACTAAACATTTCTACTGTAACATCAACATGTCAGATCTCATGCTATTGTAGTACTGTTTCCTACTTTCTGACTATTTAAATGCATTGGCCAGCAATTACAGTCTCTATTTCATGTCCTATTATTATTGAACTTTTCATTTTATGCCATTGAACTTTTCATTTTATGCTGTGAACTCCATGTCTACCCACTTATTCTGTCCATTAGCTTCTCATGCTATCGTAGTAGTATTTCCTACTTTCTGACTATTTAAATGCATTGCCCAGCAGTTACGGTCTCTATTTTATGTCCTATTATTATTGAACTTTTCATTTTATTCCATGTACTCCATTTCTACCCACTTATTCTTTCCATTAGCTTTGGAACCGCTTATCACTGCTTGCAGTTATATTTAAGGTTCCAAAGCACGAAGTGCTATGGAACCTTATTGTTTTTCTTAGGATTATTATTATTATTATTATTTTTCTGCCCTAAAACTGAATGTACAGCCTAAACCGTAAGTGCTAGAATTATGAAACTTGGTAGGATGATGTCAATTCCTCCCCGCTACTCAGATAATCCGAACCAACCATGTCGGCCAGATGGGGGCGCCGTGGCGCCCTCTAACGCGTTTTGATTGATATCTCCTGTCCTGTTAGTCCTATAATTGAAATTCATATTTCTACTGATAGAGACATCCTTGCCCTACCAACTTGCCATTTGGACTATGAAGCTCCGCCTACTTAGATTTTTTGCTAATTTGCATAATTTGCAAAACCTACTTTTGCTTGTAATTCCTACACCGTCTGACGGAATCAGACAAATGAGGTATCAAACCGATCAGGTCTCTGAGCTGATGAATAATAATTCAAATAACCCTGATATTGGTCTATCATACGGCCACTAGCCACGCCCAAAGTCTACGTAAATTTAGCCAGTATTGGTCTGACTGTTATAACTTGGCCATACCTTAGCCTACCTTCACCAAATTTGAAATCCTATCTCTGTACCAAATTCTGGGGACACTGTTGAAGGTGGGCCGCATTTCGTCAATAGGGGGCGCTACAACTAAAAACTGCCAATATCTCCTGACTTCCTTGACCGATCCAAATGAAATTTGGCATACATGTACTACTCTGAAGCCTGAGGTCAGGAATCTATCAGGGCAGTCATTAGTCATAAAACCCTAGCCACCATCAGCCAATCAAAATCAAGCAGCATTCTGACAGGCCTTTGACAGGCTTAACAACAGCTGATATGAACAAAAATAGGCTTGTACATTTGTCTCCTAACCCCTAGCAATCCCTGCGAAGGCCACACCAATTGTCCACATGGGGGCGCTACAGCGACAGGATTTGCATTTCTGCTTATTTCTATTGAACTGTTAATGATAAAATTGAGATTTGTTACTTATCTAATGCACTGGCACATGGCAAATTCAAAGACATGTAGAACTTCATCCTATCTCTTTCCGCTTTTGCGTATTTTATAGGAGTCTAAAAACATGACATTTCGTTAACCTCCTGGGATTTTCAACCAACCTATGTAAATCTGGTATCATTCAAATCAGGAGACAGTCCTGGTACACAATTATTCAAAAAATCCTAAACTTTCTATAAGGTACGGCGACCAGCCACATCCAGACCATACAGGTGCCACGCCCACTTCAATCAGACAGCTGTATCTCAGGCCTGCCTCAGCCAATCACTACCAAACTTGAATATGTCATCAAGGACGGTAGTGGGTAAGGGCCCTCCAAATTTGGTGCCGATTGGTCAAACGGGGGCGCTACAGCAATGCAATATGTGTCTCTAAACCTGCAAAACCAGTGAAAGTGACATTTATCTCATTTCTGTTCAAGTCTCATATTACTGGTAAAAATCCTTTGTACTGCAAGTTCTGTGAGTCATGCCAAATCAGGATATATGTACTGCATAATAACAGTCATCTGCATTCCCTTGTGATAGTTAAAAACTGATTAAATGAAATATTCCTATAACTTTAACAATCTACACCCCATGTAAGTGATTCTGGTGTCAAGTCAATCAAGACACTGCCGTCAGGGATGATTATTAAAAAATACCTGACCTTTCTGTATAATATGGCCACCAGCCACACCCAACCTGCATCATTTATAAGCCGATTTCAATCAAACAGCTAAATCTCAGGCATGCTTCATCCAATCCTCACGAAATTTGATCCACTTATGTAGCCCTGGTCTACAGACATACCCTCAAACTTTGATGCCGATCGGTCAAACGGGGGTGCTATGGCCACTATCTGTATACTCCTAAGATCCACCTTAGGTCAAACAGCTAAATCTCAGGCTTGCTTCATCCAATCCTCACAAAATTTCACCCACTAATGTAGCACTGGCCCACAGACAGACCCTCCAACTTTGATGTCGATCAGTCAAACGGGGGCGCTATGGCGACTGTTCATATGTGTCTAAGAGCAAACTTGGCTGAGAAGGCCTAAAAATATTGAATAGAATTTATCCATGGAGCGCAGGCTCCACCTGCTGGCCAAACCATTTCAATTCCTATTTCAATCAAACAGCTAAATCTCAGGCATTCTTCATCCGATTCTCACCAAATTTTACCCACTAATGTAGCACGGCCTCCCAGAGAGACCCACCAACTTTGGTGCCGATCAGTCAAACAGGGGCGCTACAGCCACTGTTCATATGCCATCATCCCAAACCATATATTCAGTCAAGCTCAGGCACTTCACCAGACAGATCTACATTGGTGATATTTCTCCTAAGCAGGTGCAATTACATTTTCCTCCTGTTTCTCATCCACCTTTATTCTTATACTAACTAAACGTTTCTACTGTAACATCAACATGTCAGATCTCATGCTATTGTAGTACTGTTTCCTACTTTCTGACTATTTAAATGCATTGGCCAGCAATTACAGTCTCTATTTCATGTCCTATTATTATTGAACTTTTCATTTTATGCCATTGAACTTTTCATTTTATGCTGTGTACTCCATGTCTACCCACTTATTCTGTCCATTAGCTTCTCATGCTATCGTAGTAGTATTTCCTACTTTCTGACTATTTAAATGCATTGCCCAGCAGTTACGGTCTCTATTTTATGTCCTATTATTATTGAACTTTTCATTTTATTCCATATACTCCATTTCTACCCACTTATTCTTTCCATTAGCTTTGGAACCGCTTATCACTGCTTGCAGTTATATTTATTATTATTTTTCTGCCCTAAAACTGAATGTACAGCCTAAACCGTAAGTGCTAGAATTATGAAACTTGGTAGGATGATGTCAATTCCTCCCCGCTACTCAGATAATCCGACCCAACCATGTCGGCCAGATGGGGGCGCCGTGGCGCCCCCTAACGCGTTTTGATTGATATCTCCTGTCCTGTTAGTCCTATAATTAAAATTCATATTTCTACTGATAGAGACATCCTTGCCCTACCAACTTGCCATTTGGACTATTAAGCTCCGCCTACTTAGATTTTTTGCTAATTTGCATAATTTGCAAAACCTACTTTTGCTTGTAATTCCTACACCGTCTGACGGAATCAGACAAATGAGGTATAAAACCGATCAGGTCTCTGAGCTGATGAATAATAATTCAAATAACCCTGATATTGGTCTATCATACGGCCACTAGCCACGCCCAAAGTCTACGTAAATTTAGCCAGTATTGGTCTGACTGTTATAACTTGGCCATACCTTAGCCTACCTTCACCAAATTTGAAATCCTATCTCTGTACCAAATTCTGGGGACACTATTGAAGGCGGGCCGCATTTCGTCAATAGGGGGCGCTACAACTAAAAACTGCCAATATCTCCTGACTTCCTTGACCGATCCAAATGAAATTTGGCATACATGTACTACTCTGAAGCCTGAGGTCAGGAATCTATCAGGGCAGTCATTAGTCATAAAACCCTAGCCACCATCAGCCAATCAAAATCAAGCAGCATTCTGACAGGCCTTTGACAGGCTTAACAACAGCTGATCTGAACAAAAATAGGCTTGTACATTTGTCTCCTAACCCCTAGCAACCCCTGCGAAGGCCACCCCAATTGTCCACATGGGGGCGCTACAGCGACAGGATTTGCATTTCTGCTTATTTCTATTGAACTGTTAATGATAAAATTGAGATTTGTTACTTATCTAATGCACTGGCCCATGCCAAATTCAAATCCATGTAGAACTTCATCCTATCTCTTTCCGCTTTTGCGTATTTTATAGGAGTCTAAAAACATGACATTTCGTTAACCTCCTTGGATTTTCAACCAACCTATGTAAATCTGGTATCATTCAAATCAGGAGACAGTCCTGGTATACAATTATTCAAAAAATCCTAAACTTTCTATAAGGTACGGCGACCAGCCACATCCAGACCATACCGGTGCCACGCCCACTTCAATCAGACAGCTGTATCTCAGGCCTGCCTCAGCCAATCACTACCAAACTTGAATATGTCATCAAGGACGGTAGTGGGTAAGGGCCCTCCAAATTTGGTGCCGATTGGTCAAACGGGGGCGCTACAGCAATGCAATATGTGTCTCTAAACCTGCAAAACCAGTGAAAGTGACATTTATCTCATTTCTGTTCAAGTCTCATATTACTGGTTAAATTCCTTTGTACTGCAAGTTCTGTGAGTCATGCCAAATCAAGATATATGTATTGCACAATAACAGTCATCTGCATTCCCTTGTGATATTTAAAAACGGATTAAATGAAATATTCCTATAACTTTAACAATCTACACCCCATGTAAGTGATTCTGGTGTCAAGTCAATCAAGACACTGCCGTCAGGGATGATTATTAAAAAATACCTGACCTTTCTGTATAATATGGCCACCAGCCACACCCAACCTGCATCATTTATAAGCCGATTTCAGTCAAACAGCAAAATCTCAGGCATGCTTCATCCAATCCTCACGAAATTTGATCCACTTATGTAGCACTGGTCTACAGACATACCCTCAAACTTTGATGCCGATCGGTCAAACGGGGGTGCTATGGCCACTATCTGTATACTCCTAAGATCCACCTTAGGTAAAACAGCTAAATCTCAGGCTTGCTTCATCCAATCCTCACAAAATTTCACCCACTAATGTAGCACTGGCCCACAGACAGACCCTCCAACTTTGATGTCGATCAGTCAAACGGGGGCGCTATGGCGACTGTTCATATGTGTCTAAGAGCAAACTTGGCTGAGAAGGCCTAAAAATATTGAATAGAATTTATCCATGGAGCACAGGCTCCACCTGCTGGCCAAACCATTTCAATTCCTATTTCAATCAAACAGCTAAATCTCAGGCATTCTTCATCCGATTCTCACCAAATTTTACCCACTAATGTAGCACGGCCTCCCAGAGAGACCCACCAACTTTGGTGCCGATCAGTCAAACAGGGGCGCTACGCCACTGTTCATATGCCATCATCCCAAACCATATATTCAGTCAAGCTCAGGCACTTCACCAGACAGATCTACATTGGTGATATTTCTCCTAAGCAGGTGCAATTACATTTTCCTCCTGTTTCTCATCCACCCTTTTTCTTATCCTAACTAAACGTTTCTACTGTAACATCAACATGTCAGATCTCATGCTATTGTAGTACTGTTTCCTACTTTCTGACTATTTAAATGCATTGGCCAGCAATTACAGTCTCTATTTCATGTCCTATTATTATTGAACTTTTCATTTTATGCCATTGAACTTTTCATTTTATGCTGTGTACTCCATGTCTACCCACTTATTCTGTCCATTAGCTTCTCATGCTATCATAGTAGTATTTCCTACTTTCTGACTATTTAAATGCATTGCCCAGCAGTTACGGTCTCTATTTTATGTCCTATTATTATTGAACTTTTCATTTTATTCCATGTACTCCATTTCTACCCACTTATTCTTTCCATTAGCTTTGGAACCGCTTATCACTGCTTGCAGTTATATTTATTATTATTTTTCTGCCCTAAAACTGAATGTACAGCCTAAACCGTAAGTGCTAGAATTATGAAACTTGGTAGGATGATGTCAATTCCTCCCCGCTACTCAAATCATCCGACCCAACCATGTCGGCCAGATGGGGGCGCCGTGGCGCCCCCTAACGCGTTTTGATTGATATCTCCTGTCCTGTTAGTCCTATAATTGAAATTCATATTTCTACTGATAGAGACATCCTTGCCCTACCAACTTGCCATTTGGACTATTAAGCTCCGCCTACTTAGATTTTTTGCTAATTTGCATAATTTGCAAAACCTACTTTTGCTTGTAATTCCTACACCGTCTGACGGAATCAGACAAATGAGGTATAAAACCGATCAGGTCTCTGAGCTGATGAATAATAATTCAAATAACCCTGATATTGGTCTATCATACGGCCACTAGCCACGCCCAAAGTCTACGTAAATTTAGCCAGTATTGGTCTGACTGTTATAACTTGGCCATACCTTAGCCTACCTTCACCAAATTTGAAATCCTATCTCTGTACCAAATTCTGGGGACACTATTGAAGGCGGGCCGCATTTCGTCAATAGGGGGCGCTACAACTAAAAACTGCCAATATCTCCTGACTTCCTTGACCGATCCAAATGAAATTTGGCATACATGTACTACTCTGAAGCCTGAGGTCAGGAATCTATCAGGGCAGTCATTAGTCATAAAACCCTAGCCACCATCAGCCAATCAAAATCAAGCAGCATTCTGACAGGCCTTTGACAGGCTTAACAACAGCTGATCTGAACAAAAATAGGCTTGTACATTTGTCTCCTAACCCCTAGCAACCCCTGCGAAGGCCACCCCAATTGTCCACATGGGGGCGCTACAGCGACAGGATTTGCATTTCTGCTTATTTCTATTGAACTGTTAATGATAAAATTGAGATTTGTTACTTATCTAATGCACTGGCCCATGCCAAATTCAAATCCATGTAGAACTTCATCCTATCTCTTTCCGCTTTTGCGTATTTTATAGGAGTCTAAAAACATGACATTTCGTTAACCTCCTTGGATTTTCAACCAACCTATGTATATCTAGTATTATTCAAATCAGGAGACAGTCCTGGTATACAATTATTCAAAAAATCCTAAACTTTCTATAAGGTACGGCGACCAGCCACATCCAGACCATACAGGTGCCACGCCCACTTCAATCAGACAGCTGTATCTCAGGCCTGCCTCAGCCAATCACTACCAAACTTGAATATGTCATCAAGGACGGTAGTGGGTAAGGGCCCTCCAAATTTGGTGCCGATTGGTCAAACGGGGGCGCTACAGCAATGCAATATGTGTCTCTAAACCTGCAAAACCAGTGAAAGTGACATTTATCTCATTTCTGTTCAAGTCTCACATTACTGGTAAAAATCCTTTGTATTGCAAGTTCTGTGAGTCATGCCAAATCAAGATATATGTATTGAATAATAACAGTCATCTGCATTCCCTTGTGATATTTAAAAACGGATTAAATGAAATATTCCTATAACTTTAACAATCTACACCCCATGTAAGTGATTCTGGTGTCAAGTCAATCAAGACACTGCCGTCAGGGATGATTATTAAAAAATACCTGACCTTTCTGTATAATATGGCCACCAGCCACACCCAACCTGCATCATTTATAAGCCGATTTCAATCAAACAGCTAAATCTCAGGCATGCTTCATCCAATCCTCACGAAATTTGATCCACTTATGTAGCACTGGTCTACAGACATACCCTCAAACTTTGATGCCGATCGGTCAAACGGGGGTGCTATGGCCACTATCTGTATACTCCTAAGATCCACCTTAGGTCAAACAGCTAAATCTCAGGCTTGCTTCATCCAATCCTCACAAAATTTCACCCACTAATGTAGCACTGGCCCACAGACAGACCCTCCAACTTTGATGTCGATCGGTCAAACGGGGGCGCTATGGCGACTGTTCATATGTGTCTAAGAGCAAACTTGGCTGAGAAGGCCTAAAAATATTGAATAGAATTTATCCATGGAGCGCAGGCTCCACCTGCTGGCCAAACCATTTCAATTCCTATTTCAATCAAACAGCTAAATCTCAGGCATGCTTCATCCGATTCTCACCAAATTTTACCCACTAATGTAGCACGGCCTCCCAGAGAGACCAACCAACATTGGTGCCGATCAGTCAAACGGGGGCGCTACAGCCACTGTTCATATATGTCTAAGACCCACCTTAGTTAATTCAGCTGAAATATCCTTATTTTCCATCAAACATTCAAAGATTAATCACCCACTCCTTCATCTGAGTCCATATTTTCAATTTCCTTTTACTGTCCTGCCATCTGACTTTTACAAATTTATCAGCCTTCAATTATACTTTAGGCTGTGTAAACTGCAGCAATTGCAATTTTGTAATAAATTATCTAGCAGGTGGAGCCCTTGCTCCATTTATAAAATGCCATTGAATACTTTCAGCCTTTCTTCTGTCTAAATGATCAGCCTATTCTGTCCATTAGCTTCTCATGCTATTGTAGTAGTATTTCCTACTTTCAGACTATTTAAATGCATTGGCCAGCAATTACAGTCTCTATTTCATGTCCCATTATTATTGAACTTTTCATTTTATGCTGTGTACTCCATGTCTACCCACCTATTCTTTCCATTAGCTTTGGAACCATTTATCACTGCTTGCAGTTATATTTATTATTATTATTATTATTTTTCTGCCCTAAAACTGAATGTACAGCCTAAACCGTAAGTGCTAGAATTATGAAACTTGGTAGGATGATGTCAATTCCTCCCCGGTACTCAGATAATCCGACCCAACCATGTCGGCCAGATGGGGGCGCCGTGGCGCCCCCTAACGTGTTTTGATTGATATCTCCTGTCCTGTTAGTCCTATAATTGAAATTCATATTTCGACTGATAGAGACATCCTTGCCCTACCAACTTGCCATTTGGACTATTAAGCTCCGCCTACTTAGATTTTTTGCTAATTTGCATAATTTGCAAAACCTACTTTTGCTTGTAATTCCTACACCGTCTGACGGAATCAGACAAATGAGGTATCAAACTGATCAGGTCTCTGAGCTGATGAATACTAATTCAAATAATCCTGATATTGGTCTATCATACGGCCACTAGCCACGCCCAAAGTCTACGTAAATTTAGCCAGTATTGGTCTAACTGTTATAACTTGGCCATACCTTAGCCTACCTTCACCAAATTTGAAATCCTATCTCTGTACCAAATTCTGGGGACACTGTTGAAGGTGGGCCGCATTTCGTCAATAGGGGGCGCTACAACTAAAAACTGCCAATATCTCCTGACTTCCTTGACCGATCCAAATGAAATTTGGCATACATGTACTACTCTGAAGCCTGAGGTCAGGAATCTATCAGGGCAGTCATTAGTCATAAAACCCTAGCCACCATCAGCCAATCAAAATCAAGCAGCATTCTGACAGGCCTTTGACAGGCTTAACAACAGCTGATCTGAACAAAAATAGGCTTGTACATTTTTCTCCTAACCCCTAGCAACCCCTGCGAAGGCCACCCCAATTGTCCACATGGGGGCGCTACAGCGACAGGATTTGCATTTCTGCTTATTTCTATTGAACTGTTAATGATAAAATTGAGATTTGTTACTTATCTAATGCACTGGCCCATGCCAAATTCAAATCCATGTAGAACTTCATCCTATCTCTTTCCGCTTTTGCGTATTTTATAAGAGTCTAAAAACATGACATTTCGTTAACCTCCTTGGATTTTCAACCAACCTATGTATATCTAGTATTATTCAAATCAGGAGACAGTCCTGGTATACAATTATTCAAAAAATCCTAAACTTTCTATAAGGTACGGCGACCAGCCACATCCAGACCATACAGGTGCCACGCCCACTTCAATCAGACAGCTGTATCTCAGGCCTGCCTCAGCCAATCACTACCAAACTTGAATATGTCATCAAGGACGGTAGTGGGTAAGGGCCCTCCAAATTTGGTGCCGATTGGTCAAACGGGGGCGCTACAGCAATGCAATATGTGTCTCTAAACCTGCAAAACCAGTGAAAGTGACATTTATCTCATTTCTGTTCAAGTCTCATATTACTGGTAAAAATCCTTTGTACTGCAAGTTCTGTGAGTCATGCCAAATCAAGATATATGTATTGCATAATAACAGTCATCTGCATTTCCTTGTGATATTTAAAAACGGATTAAATGAAATATTCCTATAACTTTAACAATCTACACCCCATGTAAGTGATTCTGGTGTCAAGTCAATCAAGACACTGCCGTCAGGGATGATTATTAAAAAATACCTGACCTTTCTGTATAATATGGCCACCAGCCACACCCAA
Organism: Brienomyrus brachyistius; assembly: GCF_023856365.1. Taxonomy (NCBI): domain Eukaryota; kingdom Metazoa; phylum Chordata; class Actinopteri; order Osteoglossiformes; family Mormyridae; genus Brienomyrus; species Brienomyrus brachyistius. The sequence goes on along the minus strand of NW_026043260.1, from coordinate 19,146 downwards.
CCTGCATCATTTATAAGCCGATTTCAATCAAACAGCTAAATCTCAGGCATGCTTCATCCAATCCTCACGAAATTTGATCCACTTATGTAGCACTGGTCTACAGACATACCCTCAAACTTTGATGCCGATCGGTCAAACGGGGGTGCTATGGCCACTATCTGTATACTCCTAAGATCCACCTTAGGTCAAACAGCTAAATCTCAGGCTTGCTTCATCCAATCCTCACAAAATTTCACCCACTAATGTAGCACTGGCCCACAGACAGACCCTCCAACTTTGATGTCGATCGGTCAAACGGGGGTGCTATGGCGACTGTTCATATGTGTCTAAGAGCAAACTTGGCTGAGAAGGCCTAAAAATATTGAATAGAATTTATCCATGGAGCGCAGGCTCCACCTGCTGGCCAAACCATTTCAATTCCTATTTCAATCAAACAGCTAAATCTCAGGCAAGCTTCATCCCATCCTCACGAAATTTGATCCACTTATGTAGCACTGGCCCACAGACAGACCCTCCAACTTTGGTGCCGATCAGTCAAACGGGGGCGCTACAGCCACTGTTCATATATGTCTAAGACCCACCTTAGTTAATTCAGCTGAAATATCCTTATTTTCCATCAAACATTCAAAGATTAATCACCCACTCCTTCATCTGAGTCCATATTTTCAATTTCCTTTTATTGTCCTGCCATCTGACTTTTACAAATTTATCAGCCTTCAATTATACTTTAGGCTGTGTAAACTGCAGGAATTGCAATTTTGTAATAAATTATCCAGCAGGTGGAGCCCTTGCTACATTTATAAAATGCCATTGAATACTTTCAGCCTTTCTTCTGTCTAAATGAGCAGCCTATTCTGTCCATTAGCTTCTCATGCTATTGTAGTAGTATTTCCTACTTTCAGACTATTTAAATGCATTGGCCAGCAAATACAGTCTCTATTTCATGTCCCATTATTATTGAACTTTTCATTTTATGCTATGTACTCCATGTCTACGCACTTATTCTGTCCATTAGCTTTGGAACCATTTATCACTGCTTGCAGTTATATTTATTATTATTTTTCTGCCCTAAAACTGAATGTACAGCCTAAACCGTAAGTGCTAGAATTATGAAACTTGGTAGGATGATGTCAATTCCTCCCCGCTACTCAGATAATCCGACCCAACCATGTCGGCCAGATGGGGGCGCCGTGGCGCCCCCTAACGCGTTTTGATTGATATCTCCTGTCCTGTTAGTCCTATAATTAAAATTCATATTTCTACTGATAGAGACATCCTTGCCCTACCAACTTGCCATTTGGACTATTAAGCTCCGCCTACTTAGATTTTTTGCTAATTTGCATAATTTGCAAAACCTACTTTTGCTTGTAATTCCTACACCGTCTGACGGAATCAGACAAATGAGGTATAAAACCGATCAGGTCTCTGAGCTGATGAATAATAATTCAAATAACCCTGATATTGGTCTATCATACGGCCACTAGCCACGCCCAAAGTCTACGTAAATTTAGCCAGTATTGGTCTGACTGTTATAACTTGGCCATACCTTAGCCTACCTTCACCAAATTTGAAATCCTATCTCTGTACCAAATTCTGGGGACACTATTGAAGGCGGGCCGCATTTCGTCAATAGGGGGCGCTACAACTAAAAACTGCCAATATCTCCTGACTTCCTTGACCGATCCAAATGAAATTTGGCATACATGTACTACTCTGAAGCCTGAGGTCAGGAATCTATCAGGGCAGTCATTAGTCATAAAACCCTAGCCACCATCAGCCAATCAAAATCAAGCAGCATTCTGACAGGCCTTTGACAGGCTTAACAACAGCTGATCTGAACAAAAATAGGCTTGTACATTTGTCTCCTAACCCCTAGCAACCCCTGCGAAGGCCACCCCAATTGTCCACATGGGGGCGCTACAGCGACAGGATTTGCATTTCTGCTTATTTCTATTGAACTGTTAATGATAAAATTGAGATTTGTTACTTATCTAATGCACTGGCCCATGCCAAATTCAAATCCATGTAGAACTTCATCCTATCTCTTTCCGCTTTTGCGTATTTTATAGGAGTCTAAAAACATGACATTTCGTTAACCTCCTTGGATTTTCAACCAACCTATGTATATCTAGTATTATTCAAATCAGGAGACAGTCCTGGTATACAATTATTCAAAAAATCCTAAACTTTCTATAAGGTACGGCGACCAGCCACATCCAGACCATACAGGTGCCACGCCCACTTCAATCAGACAGCTGTATCTCAGGCCTGCCTCAGCCAATCACTACCAAACTTGAATATGTCATCAAGGACGGTAGTGGGTAAGGGCCCTCCAAATTTGGTGCCGATTGGTCAAACGGGGGCGCTACAGCAATGCAATATGTGTCTCTAAACCTGCAAAACCAGTGAAAGTGACATTTATCTCATTTCTGTTCAAGTCTCACATTACTGGTAAAAATCCTTTGTATTGCAAGTTCTGTGAGTCATGCCAAATCAAGATATATGTATTGAATAATAACAGTCATCTGCATTCCCTTGTGATATTTAAAAACGGATTAAATGAAATATTCCTATAACTTTAACAATCTACACCCCATGTAAGTGATTCTGGTGTCAAGTCAATCAAGACACTGCCGTCAGGGATGATTATTAAAAAATACCTGACCTTTCTGTATAATATGGCCACCAGCCACACCCAACCTGCATCATTTATAAGCCGATTTCAATCAAACAGCTAAATCTCAGGCATGCTTCATCCAATCCTCACGAAATTTGATCCACTTATGTAGCACTGGTCTACAGACATACCCTCAAACTTTGATGCCGATCGGTCAAACGGGGGTGCTATGGCCACTATCTGTATACTCCTAAGATCCACCTTAGGTCAAACAGCTAAATCTCAGGCTTGCTTCATCCAATCCTCACAAAATTTCACCCACTAATGTAGCACTGGCCCACAGACAGACCCTCCAACTTTGATGTCGATCGGTCAAACGGGGGCGCTATGGCGACTGTTCATATGTGTCTAAGAGCAAACTTGGCTGAGAAGGCCTAAAAATATTGAATAGAATTTATCCATGGAGCGCAGGCTCCACCTGCTGGCCAAACCATTTCAATTCCTATTTCAATCAAACAGCTAAATCTCAGGCATGCTTCATCCGATTCTCACCAAATTTTACCCACTAATGTAGCACGGCCTCCCAGAGAGACCAACCAACATTGGTGCCGATCAGTCAAACGGGGGCGCTACAGCCACTGTTCATATATGTCTAAGACCCACCTTAGTTAATTCAGCTGAAATATCCTTATTTTCCATCAAACATTCAAAGATTAATCACCCACTCCTTCATCTGAGTCCATATTTTCAATTTCCTTTTACTGTCCTGCCATCTGACTTTTACAAATTTATCAGCCTTCAATTATACTTTAGGCTGTGTAAACTGCAGCAATTGCAATTTTGTAATAAATTATCTAGCAGGTGGAGCCCTTGCTCCATTTATAAAATGCCATTGAATACTTTCAGCCTTTCTTCTGTCTAAATGATCAGCCTATTCTGTCCATTAGCTTCTCATGCTATTGTAGTAGTATTTCCTACTTTCAGACTATTTAAATGCATTGGCCAGCAATTACAGTCTCTATTTCATGTCCCATTATTATTGAACTTTTCATTTTATGCTGTGTACTCCATGTCTACCCACCTATTCTTTCCATTAGCTTTGGAACCATTTATCACTGCTTGCAGTTATATTTATTATTATTATTATTATTTTTCTGCCCTAAAACTGAATGTACAGCCTAAACCGTAAGTGCTAGAATTATGAAACTTGGTAGGATGATGTCAATTCCTCCCCGGTACTCAGATAATCCGACCCAACCATGTCGGCCAGATGGGGGCGCCGTGGCGCCCCCTAACGTGTTTTGATTGATATCTCCTGTCCTGTTAGTCCTATAATTGAAATTCATATTTCGACTGATAGAGACATCCTTGCCCTACCAACTTGCCATTTGGACTATTAAGCTCCGCCTACTTAGATTTTTTGCTAATTTGCATAATTTGCAAAACCTACTTTTGCTTGTAATTCCTACACCGTCTGACGGAATCAGACAAATGAGGTATCAAACTGATCAGGTCTCTGAGCTGATGAATACTAATTCAAATAATCCTGATATTGGTCTATCATACGGCCACTAGCCACGCCCAAAGTCTACGTAAATTTAGCCAGTATTGGTCTAACTGTTATAACTTGGCCATACCTTAGCCTACCTTCACCAAATTTGAAATCCTATCTCTGTACCAAATTCTGGGGACACTGTTGAAGGTGGGCCGCATTTCGTCAATAGGGGGCGCTACAACTAAAAACTGCCAATATCTCCTGACTTCCTTGACCGATCCAAATGAAATTTGGCATACATGTACTACTCTGAAGCCTGAGGTCAGGAATCTATCAGGGCAGTCATTAGTCATAAAACCCTAGCCACCATCAGCCAATCAAAATCAAGCAGCATTCTGACAGGCCTTTGACAGGCTTAACAACAGCTGATCTGAACAAAAATAGGCTTGTACATTTTTCTCCTAACCCCTAGCAACCCCTGCGAAGGCCACCCCAATTGTCCACATGGGGGCGCTACAGCGACAGGATTTGCATTTCTGCTTATTTCTATTGAACTGTTAATGATAAAATTGAGATTTGTTACTTATCTAATGCACTGGCCCATGCCAAATTCAAATCCATGTAGAACTTCATCCTATCTCTTTCCGCTTTTGCGTATTTTATAAGAGTCTAAAAACATGACATTTCGTTAACCTCCTTGGATTTTCAACCAACCTATGTATATCTAGTATTATTCAAATCAGGAGACAGTCCTGGTATACAATTATTCAAAAAATCCTAAACTTTCTATAAGGTACGGCGACCAGCCACATCCAGACCATACAGGTGCCACGCCCACTTCAATCAGACAGCTGTATCTCAGGCCTGCCTCAGCCAATCACTACCAAACTTGAATATGTCATCAAGGACGGTAGTGGGTAAGGGCCCTCCAAATTTGGTGCCGATTGGTCAAACGGGGGCGCTACAGCAATGCAATATGTGTCTCTAAACCTGCAAAACCAGTGAAAGTGACATTTATCTCATTTCTGTTCAAGTCTCATATTACTGGTAAAAATCCTTTGTACTGCAAGTTCTGTGAGTCATGCCAAATCAAGATATATGTATTGCATAATAACAGTCATCTGCATTTCCTTGTGATATTTAAAAACGGATTAAATGAAATATTCCTATAACTTTAACAATCTACACCCCATGTAAGTGATTCTGGTGTCAAGTCAATCAAGACACTGCCGTCAGGGATGATTATTAAAAAATACCTGACCTTTCTGTATAATATGGCCACCAGCCACACCCAACCTGCATCATTTATAAGCCGATTTCAATCAAACAGCTAAATCTCAGGCATGCTTCATCCAATCCTCACGAAATTTGATCCACTTATGTAGCACTGGTCTACAGACATACCCTCAAACTTTGATGCCGATCGGTCAAACGGGGGTGCTATGGCCACTATCTGTATACTCCTAAGATCCACCTTAGGTCAAACAGCTAAATCTCAGGCTTGCTTCATCCAATCCTCACAAAATTTCACCCACTAATGTAGCACTGGCCCACAGACAGACCCTCCAACTTTGATGTCGATCGGTCAAACGGGGGTGCTATGGCGACTGTTCATATGTGTCTAAGAGCAAACTTGGCTGAGAAGGCCTAAAAATATTGAATAGAATTTATCCATGGAGCGCAGGCTCCACCTGCTGGCCAAACCATTTCAATTCCTATTTCAATCAAACAGCTAAATCTCAGGCAAGCTTCATCCCATCCTCACGAAATTTGATCCACTTATGTAGCACTGGCCCACAGACAGACCCTCCAACTTTGGTGCCGATCAGTCAAACGGGGGCGCTACAGCCACTGTTCATATATGTCTAAGACCCACCTTAGTTAATTCAGCTGAAATATCCTTATTTTCCATCAAACATTCAAAGATTAATCACCCACTCCTTCATCTGAGTCCATATTTTCAATTTCCTTTTATTGTCCTGCCATCTGACTTTTACAAATTTATCAGCCTTCAATTATACTTTAGGCTGTGTAAACTGCAGGAATTGCAATTTTGTAATAAATTATCCAGCAGGTGGAGCCCTTGCTACATTTATAAAATGCCATTGAATACTTTCAGCCTTTCTTCTGTCTAAATGAGCAGCCTATTCTGTCCATTAGCTTCTCATGCTATTGTAGTAGTATTTCCTACTTTCAGACTATTTAAATGCATTGGCCAGCAAATACAGTCTCTATTTCATGTCCCATTATTATTGAACTTTTCATTTTATGCTATGTACTCCATGTCTACGCACTTATTCTGTCCATTAGCTTTGGAACCATTTATCACTGCTTGCAGTTATATTTATTATTATTATTTTTCTGCCCTAAAACTGAATGTACAGCCTAAACCGTAAGTGCTAGAATTATGAAACTTGGTAGGATGATGTCAATTCCTCCCCGCTACTCAGGTAATCCGACCCAACCATGTCGGCCAGATAGGGGCGCCGTGGCGCCCCCTAACGCGTTTTGATTGATATCTCCTGTCCTGTTAGTCCTATAATTGAAATTCATATTTCGACTGATAGAGACATCCTTGCCCTACCAACTTGCCATTTGGACTATTAAGCTCCGCCTACTTAGATTTTTTGCTAATTTGCATAATTTGCAAAACCTACTTTTGCTTGTAATTCCTACACCGTCTGACGGAATCAGACAAATGAGGTATAAAACCGATCAGGTCTCTGAGCTGATGAATAATAATTCAAATAACCCTGATATTGGTCTATCATACGGCCACTAGCCACGCCCAAAGTCTACGTAAATTTAGCCAGTATTGGTCTGACTGTTATAACTTGGCCATACCTTAGCCTACCTTCACCAAATTTTAAATCCTATCCCCGTACCCCATTCTGGGGACACTGTTGAAGGCAGGCCGCATTTCGTCAATAGGGGGCGCTACAACTAAAAACTGCCAATATCTCCTGACTTCCTTGACCGATCCAAATGAAATTTGGCATACATGTACTACTCTGAAGCCTGAGGTCAGCTATCTATCAGGGCAGTCATTAATCATAAAACCCTAGCCACCATCAGCCAATCAAAATCAAGCAGCATTCTGACAGGCCTTTGACAGGCTTAACAACAGCTGATCTGAACAAAAATAGGCTTGTACATTTGTCTCCTAACCCCTAGCAATCCCTGCGAAGGCCACACCAATTGTCCACATGGGGGCGCTACAGCGACAGGATTTGCATTTCTGCTTATTTCTATTGAACTGTTAATGATAAAATTGAGATTTGTTACTTATCTAATGCACTGGCCCATGCCAAATTCAAATCCATGTAGAACTTCATCCTATCTCTTTCCGCTTTTGCGTATTTTATAGGAGTCTAAAAACATGACATTTCGTTAACCTCCTTGGATTTTCAACCAACCTATGTAAATCTGATATCATTCAAATCAGGAGACAGTCCTGGTATACAATTATTCAAAAAATCCTAAACTTTCTATAAGGTACGGCGACCAGCCACATCCAGACCATACAGGTGCCACGCCCACTTCAATCAGACAGCTGTATCTCAGGCCTGCCTCAGCCAATCACTACCAAACTTGAATATGTCATCAAGGACGGTAGTGGGTAAGGGCCCTCCAAATTTGGTGCCGATTGGTCAAACGGGGGCGCTACAGCAATGCAATATGTGTCTCTAAACCTGCAAAACCAGTGAAAGTAACATTTATCTCATTTCTGTTCAAGTCTCATATTACTGGTAAAAATCCTTTGTACTGCAAGTTCTGTGAGTCATGCCAAATCAAGATATATGTATTGCATAATAACAGTCATCTGCATTCCCTTGTGATATTTAAAAACGGATTAAATGAAATATTCCTATAACTTTAACAATCTACACCCCATGTAAGTGATTCTGGTGTCAAGTCAATCAAGACACTGCCGTCAGGGATGATTATTAAAAAATACCTGACCTTTCTGTATAATATGGCCACCAGCCACACCCAACCTGCATCATTTATAAGCCGATTTCAATCAAACAGCTAAATCTCAGGCATGCTTCATCCAATCCTCACGAAATTTGATCCACTTATGTAGCACTGGTCTACAGACATACCCTCAAACTTTGATGCCGATCGGTCAAACGGGGGTGCTATGGCCACTATCTGTATACTCCTAAGATCCACCTTAGGTCAAACAGCTAAATCTCAGGCTTGCTTCATCCAATCCTCACAAAATTTCACCCACTAATGTAGCACTGGCCCACAGACAGACCCTCCAACTTTGATGTCGATCGGTCAAACGGGGGCGCTATGGCGACTGTTCATATGTGTCTAAGAGCAAACTTGGCTGAGAAGGCCTAAAAATATTGAATAGAATTTATCCATGGAGCGCAGGCTCCACCTGCTGGCCAAACCATTTCAATTCCTATTTCAATCAAACAGCTAAATCTCAGGCAAGCTTCATCCCATCCTCACGAAATTTGATCCACTTATGTAGCACTGGCCCACAGACAGACCCTCCAACTTTGGTGCCGATCAGTCAAACGGGGGCGCTACAGCCACTGTTCATATATGTCTAAGACCCACCTTAGTTAATTCAGCTGAAATATCCTTATTTTCCATCAAACATTCAAAGATTAATCACCCACTCCTTCATCTGAGTCCATATTTTCAATTTCCTTTTACTGTCCTGCCATCTGACTTTTACAAATTTATCAGCCTTCAATTATACTTTAGGCTGTGTAAACTGCAGGAATTGCAATTTTGTAATAAATTATCCAGCAGGTGGAGCCCTTGCTCCATTTATAAAATGCCATTGAATACTTTCAGCCTTTCTTCTGTCTAAATGAGCAGCCTATTCTGTCCATTAGCTTCTCATGCTATTGTAGTAGTATTTCCTACTTTCAGACTATTTAAATGCATTGGCCAGCAAATACAGTCTCTATTTCATGTCCCATTATTATTGAACTTTTCATTTTATGCTATGTACTCCATGTCTACGCACTTATTCTGTCCATTAGCTTCTCATGCTATTGTAGTAGTATTTCCTTCTTTCTGACTATTTAAATGCATTGCCCAGCAGTTACGGTCTCTATTTTATGTCCTATTATTATTGAACTTTTCATTTTATTCCATGTACTCCATGTCTACGCACTTATTCTGTCCATTAGCTTTGGAACCATTTATCACTGCTTGCAGTTATATTTAAGGTTCCAAAGCACGAAGTGCAATGGAACCTTATTGTTTTTCTTAGGATTATTAAGGTTCCAAAGCACGAAGTGCAATGGAACCTTATTGTTTTTCTTAGGATTATTATTATTATTTTTCTGCCCTAAAACTGAATGTACAGCCTAAACCGTAAGTGCTAGAATTATGAAACTTGGTAGGATGATGTCAATTCCTCCCCGCTACTCAGATAATCCGACCCAACCATGTCGGCCAGATGGGGGCGCCGTGGCGCCCCCTAACGCGTTTTGATTGATATCTCCTGTCCTGTTAGTCCTATAATTAAAATTCATATTTCTACTGATAGAGACATCCTTGCCCTACCAACTTGCCATTTGGACTATTAAGCTCCGCCTACTTAGATTTTTTGCTAATTTGCATAATTTGCAAAACCTACTTTTGCTTGTAATTCCTACACCGTCTGACGGAATCAGACAAATGAGGTATCAAACTGATCAGGTCTCTGAGCTGATGAATACTAATTCAAATAATCCTGATATTGGTCTATCATACGGCCACTAGCCACGCCCAAAGTCTACGTAAATTTAGCCAGTATTTGTCTGACTGTTATAACTTGGCCATACCTTAGCCTACCTTCACCAAATTTGAAATCCTATCTCTGTACCAAATTCTGGGGACACTGTTGAAGGCGGGCCGCATTTCGTCAATAGGGGGCGCTACAACTAAAAACTGCCAATATCTCCTGACTTCCTTGACCGATCCAAATGAAATTTGGCATACATGTACTACTCTGAAGCCTGAGGTCAGGAATCTATCAGGGCAGTCATTAGTCATAAAACCCTAGCCACCATCAGCCAATCAAAATCAAGCAGCATTCTGACAGGCCTTTGACAGGCTTAACAACAGCTGATCTGAACAAAAATAGGCTTGTACATTTGTCTCCTAACCCCTAGCAACCCCTGCGAAGGCCACCCCAATTGTCCACATGGGGGCGCTACAGCGACAGGATTTGCATTTCTGCTTATTTCTATTGAACTGTTAATGATAAAATTGAGATTTGTTACTTATCTAATGCACTGGCCCATGCCAAATTCAAATCCATGTAGAACTTCATCCTATCTCTTTCCGCTTTTGCGTATTTTATAGGAGTCTAAAAACATGACATTTCGTTAACCTCCTTGGATTTTCATCCAACCTATGTATATCTAGTATTATTCAAATCAGGAGACAGTCCTGGTATACAATTATTCAAAAAATCCTAAACTTTCTATAAGGTACGGCGACCAGCCACATCCAGACCATACAGGTGCCACGCCCACTTCAATCAGACAGCTGTATCTCAGGCCTGCCTCAGCCAATCACTACCAAACTTGAATATGTCATCAAGGACGGTAGTGGGTAAGGGCCCTCCAAATTTGGTGCCGATCGGTCAAACGGGGGCGCTACAGCAATGCAATATGTGTCTCTAAACCTGCAAAACCAGTGAAAGTGACATTTATCTCATTTCTGTTCAAGTCTCATATTACTGGTAAAAATCCTTTGTACTGCAAGTTCTGTGAGTCATGCCAAATCAAGATATATGTATTGCATAATAACAGTCATCTGCATTCCCTTGTGATATTTAAAAACGGATTAAATGAAATATTCCTATAACTTTAACAATCTACACCCCATGTAAGTGATTCTGGTGTCAAGTCAATCAAGACACTGCCGTCAGGGATGATTATTAAAAAATACCTGACCTCTCTGTATAATATGGCCACCAGCCACACCCAACCTGCATCATTTATAAGCCGATTTCAATCAAACAGCTAAATCTCAGGCATGCTTCATCCAATCCTCACGAAATTTGATCCACTAATGTAGCACTGGCCCACAGACAGACCCTCCAACTTTGATGCCGATCGGTCAAACGGGGGTGCTATGGCCACTATCTGTATACTCCTAAGATCCACCTTAGGTCAAACAGCTAAATCTCAGGCTTGCTTCATCCAATCCTCACAAAATTTCACCCACTAATGTAGCACTGGCCCACAGACAGACCCTCCAACTTTGATGTCGATCGGTCAAACGGGGGCGCTATGGCGACTGTTCATATGTGTCTAAGAGCAAACTTGGCTGAGAAGGCCTAAACATATTGAATAGAATTTATCCATGGAGCGCAGGCTCCACCTGCTGGCCAAACCATTTCAATTCCTATTTCAATCAAACAGCTAAATCTCAGGCATGCTTCATCCGATTCTCACCAAATTTTACCCACTAATGTAGCACGGCCTCCCAGAGAGACCCACCAACTTTGGTGCCGATCAGTCAAACAGGGGCGCTACAGCCACTGTTCATATGCCATCATCCCAAACCATATATTCAGTCAAGCTCAGGCACTTCACCAGACAGATCTACATTGGTGATATTTCTCCTAAGCAGGTGCAATTACATTTTCCTCCTGTTTCTCATCCACCCTTTTTCTTATCCTAACTAAACGTTTCTACTGTAACATCAACATGTCAGATCTCATGCTATTGTAGTACTGTTTCCTACTTTCTGACTATTTAAATGCATTGGCCAGCAATTACAGTCTCTATTTCATGTCCTATTATTATTGAACTTTTCATTTTATGCCATTGAACTTTTCATTTTATGCTGTGTACTCCATGTCTACCCACTTATTCTGTCCATTAGTTTCTCATGCTATCGTAGTAGTATTTCCTACTTTCTGACTATTTAAATGCATTGCCCAGCAGTTACGGTCTCTATTTTATGTCCTATTATTATTGAACTTTTCATTTTATTCCATGTACTGCATTTCTACCCACTTATTCTTTCCATTAGCTTTGGAACCGCTTATCACTGCTTGCAGTTATATTTATTATTATTTTTCTGCCCTAAAACTGAATGTACAGCCTAAACCGTAAGTGCTAGAATTATGAAACTTGGTAGGATGATGTCAATTCCTCCCCGCTACTCAGATCATCCGACCCAACCATGTCGGCCAGATGGGGGCGCCGTGGCGCCCCCTAACGCGTTTTGATTGATATCTCCTGTCCTGTTAGTCCTATAATTGAAATTCATATTTCTACTGATAGAGACATCCTTGCCCTACCAACTTGCCATTTGGACTATTAAGCTCCGCCTACTTAGATTTTTTGCTAATTTGCATAATTTGCAAAACCTACTTTTGCTTGTAATTCCTACACCGTCTGACGGAATCAGACAAATGAGGTATCAAACTGATCAGGTCTGTGAGCTGATCCATAATCATTCAAATAACCCTGACATTTGTGTATGATACAGCCACTAGCCACGCCCAAAGACTACCTAAATTTAGCTAGTATTGGTCTGACTGTTATAACTTGGCCATACCCTAGCCTACCTTCACCAAATTTTAAATCCTATCCCCGTACCCCATTCTGGGGACACGGTTGAAGGCGGGCCGCATTTCGTCAATAGGGGGCGCTACAACTAAAAACTGCCAATATCTCCTGACTGCCTTTACCGATCCAAATGAAATTTGGCATACATGTACTACTCTGAAGCCTGAGGTCAGGTATCTATCAGGGCAGTCATTAATCATAAAACCCTAGCCACCATCAGCCAATCAAAATCAAGCAGCATTCTGACAGGCCTTTGACAGGCTTAACAACAGCTGATCTGAACAAAAATAGGCTTGTACATTTGTCTCCTAACCACTAGCAATCCCTGCGAAGGCCACACCAATTGTCCACAAGGGGGCGCTACAGCGACAGGATTTGCATTTCTGCTTATTTCTATTGAACTGTTAATGATAAAATTGAGATTTGTTACTTATCTAATGCACTGGCCCATGCCAAATTCAAAGCCATGTAGAACTTCATCCTATCTCTTTCCGCTTTTGCGTATTTTATAGGAGTCTAAAAACATGACATTTCGTTAACCTCCTTGGATTTTCAACCAACCTATGTAAATCTGATATCCTTCAAATCAGGAGACAGTCCTGGTATACAATTATTCAAAAAATCCTAAACTTTCTATAAGGTACGGCGACCAGCCACATCCAGACCATACAGGTGCCACGCCCACTTCAATCAGACAGCTTTATCTCAGGCCTGCCTCAGCCAATCACTACCAAACTTGAATATGTCATCAAGGACGGTAGTGGGTAAGGGCCCTCCAGATTTGGTGCCGATTGGTCAAACGGGGGCGCTACAGCAATGCAATATGTGTCTCTAAACCTGCAAAACCAGTGAAAGTGACATTTATCTCATTTCTGTTCAAGTCTCATATTACTGGTAAAAATCCTTTGTACTGCAAGTTCTGTGAGTCATGCCAAATCAAGATATATGTATTGCATAATAACAGTCATCTGCATTCCCTTGTGATATTTAAAAACGGATTAAATGAAATATTCCTATAACTTTAACAATCTACACCCCATGTAAGTGATTCTGGTGTCAAGTCAATCAAGACACTGCCGTCAGGGATGATTATTAAAAAATACCTGACCTTTCTGTATAATATGGCCACCAGCCACACCCAACCTGCATCATTTATAAGCCGATTTCAATCAAACAGCTAAATCTCAGGCATGCTTCATCCAATCCTCACGAAATTTGATCCACTTATGTAGCACTGGTCTACAGACATACCCTCAAACTTTGATGCCGATCGGTCAAACGGGGGTGCTATGGCCACTATCTGTATACTCCTAAGATCCACCTTAGGTCAAACAGCTAAATCTCAGGCTTGCTTCATCCAATCCTCACAAAATTTCACCCACTAATGTAGCACTGGCCCACAGACAGACCCTCCAACTTTGATGTCGATCAGTCAAACGGGGGCGCTACGGCGACTGTTCATATGTGTCTAAGAGCAAACTTGGCTGAGAAGGCCTAAAAATATTGAGTAGAATTTATCCATGGAGCGCAGGCTCCACCTGCTGGCCAAACCATTTCAATTCCTATTTCAATCAAACAGCTAAATCTCAGGCATGCTTCATCCGATTCTCACCAAATTTTACCCACTAATGTAGCACGGCCTCCAGAGAGACCCACCAACTTTGGTGCCGATCAGTCAAACAGGGGCGCTACAGCCACTGTTCATATGCCATCATCCCAAACCATATATTCAGTCAAGCTCAGGCACTTCACCAGACAGATCTACATTGGTGATATTTCTCCTAAGCAGGTGCAATTACATTTTCCTCCTGTTTCTCATCCACCCTTTTTCTTATCCTAACTAAACGTTTCCACTGTAACATCAACATGTCAGATCTCATGCTATTGTAGTACTGTTTCCTACTTTCTGACTATTAAATGCATTGGCCAGCAATTACAGTCTATTTCATGTCCTATTATTGAACTTTTTCATTTTATGCCATTGAACTTTTCATTTTATGCTGTGTACTCCATGTCTACCCACTTATTCTGTCCATTAGCTTCTCATGCTATCGTAGTAGTATTTCCTACTTTCTGACTATTTAAATGCATTGCCCAGCAGTTACGGTCTCTATTTTATGTACTATTATTATTGAACTTTTCATTTTATTCCATGTACTCCATTTCTACCCACTTATTCTTTCCATTAGCTTTGGAACCGCTTATCACTGCTTGCAGTTATATTTATTATTATTATTTTTCTGCCCTAAAACTAAATGTACAGCCTAAACCGTAAGTGCTAGAATTATGAAACTTGGTAGGATGATGTCAATTCCTCCCCGCTACTCAGATAATCCGACCCAACCATGTCGGCCAGATAGGGGCGCCGTGGCGCCCCCTAACGCGTTTGATTGATATCTCCTGTCCTGTTAGTCCTATAATTGAAATTCATATTTCTACTGATAGAGACATCCTTGCCCTACCAACTTGCCATTTGGACTATTAAGCTCCGCCTACTTAGATTTTTTGCTAATTTGCATAATTTGCAAAACCTACTTTTGCTTGTAATTCCTACACCGTCTGACGGAATCAGACAAATGAGGTATAAAACCGATCAGGTCTCTGAGCTGATGAATAATAATTCAAATAACCCTGATATTGGTCTATCATACGGCCACTAGCCACGCCAAAGTCTACGTAAATTTAGCCAGTATTGGTCTGACTGTTATAACTTGGCCATACCTTAGCCTACCTTCACCAAATTTTAAATCCTATCCCCGTACCCCATTCTGGGGACACTGTTGAAGGCAGGCCGCATTTCGTCAATAGGGGGCGCTACAACTAAAAACTGCCAATATCTCCTGACTTCCTTGACCGATCCAAATGAAATTTGGCATACATGTACTACTCTGAAGCCTGAGGTCAGCTATCTATCAGGGCAGTCATTAATCATAAAACCCTAGCCACCATCAGCCAATCAAAATCAAGCAGCATTCTGACAGGCCTTTGACAGGCTTAACAACAGCTGATCTGAACAAAAATAGGCTTGTACATTTGTCTCCTAACCCCTAGCAATCCCTGCGAAGGCCACACCAATTGTCCACATGGGGGCGCTACAGCGACAGGATTTGCATTTCTGCTTATTTCTATTGAACTGTTAATGATAAAATTGAGATTTGTTACTTATCTAATGCACTGGCCCATGCCAAATTCAAATCCATGTAGAACTTCATCCTATCTCTTCCGCTTTTGCGTATTTTATAGGAGTCTAAAAACATGACATTTCGTTAACCTCCTTGGATTTTCAACCAACCTATGTAAATCTGATATCATTCAAATCAGGAGACAGTCCTGGTATACAATTATTCAAAAAATCCTAAACTTTCTATAAGGTACGGCGACCAGCCACATCCAGACCATACAGGTGCCACGCCCACTTCAATCAGACAGCTGTATCTCAGGCCTGCCTCAGCCAATCACTACCAAACTTGAATATGTCATCAAGGACGGTAGTGGGTAAGGGCCCTCCAAATTTGGTGCCGATTGGTCAAACGGGGGCGCTACAGCAATGCAATATGTGTCTCTAAACCTGCAAAACCAGTGAAAGTAACATTTATCTCATTTCTGTTCAAGTCTCATATTACTGGTAAAAATCCTTTGTACTGCAAGTTCTGTGAGTCATGCCAAATCAAGATATATGTATTGCATAATAACAGTCATCTGCATTCCCTTGTGATATTTAAAACGGATTAAATGAAATATTCCTATAACTTTAACAATCTACACCCCATGTAAGTGATTCTGGTGTCAAGTCAATCAAGACACTGCCGTCAGGGATGATTATTAAAAATACCTGACCTTTCTGTATAATATGGCCACCAGCCACACCCAACCTGCATCATTTATAAGCCGATTTCAATCAACAGCTAAATCTCAGGCATGCTTCATCCAATCCTCACGAAATTTGATGCACAAATGTACCACTTGCTCACAGACAGACCCTCCAACTTTGATGCCGATCGGTCAAACGGGGGTGCTATGGCCACTATCTGTATACTCCTAAGATCCACCTTAGGTCAAACAGCTAAATCTCAGGCTTGCTTCATCCAATCCTCACAAAATTTCACCACCCACTAATGTAGCACTGGCCCACAGACAGACCCTCCAACTTTGATGTCGATCGGTCAAACGGGGGGCGCTATGGCGACTGTTCATATGTGTCTAAGAGCAAACTTGGCTGAGAAGGCCTAAAAATATTGAATAGAATTTATCCATGGAGCGCAGGCTCCACCTGCTGGCCAAACCATTTCAATTCCTATTTCAATCAACAGCTAAATCTCAGGCAAGCTTCATCCCATCCTCACGAAATTTGATCCACTTATGTAGCACTGGCCCACAGACAGACCCTCCAACTTTGGTGCCGATCAGTCAAACGGGGGCGCTACAGCCACTGTTCATATATGTCTAAGACCCACCTTAGTTAATTCAGCTGAAATATCCTTATTTTCCATCAAACATTCAAAGATTAATCACCCACTCCTTCATCTGAGTCCATATTTTCAATTTCCTTTTACTGTCCTGCCATCTGACTTTTACAAATTTATCAGCCCTTCAATTATACTTTAGGCTGTGTAAACTGCAGGAATGCAATTTTGTAATAAATTATCCAGCAGGTGGAGCCCTTGCTCCATTTATAAAATGCCATTGAATACTTTCAGCCTTTCTTCTGTCTAAATGAGCAGCCTATTCTGTCCATTAGCTTCTCATGCTATTGTAGTAGTATTTCCCTACTTTCAGACTATTTAAATGCATTGGCCAGCAAATACAGTCTCTATTTCATGTCCCATTATTATTGAACTTTTCATTTTATGCTATGATACTCCATGTCTAACGCACTTATTCTGTCCATTAGCTTCTCATGCTATTGTAGTAGTATTTCCTTCTTTCTGACTATTTAAATGCATTGCCCAGCAGTTACGGTCTCTATTTTATGTCCTATTATTATTGAACTTTTCATTTTATTCCATGTACTCCCATTTCTACCCACTTATTCTTTCCATTAGCTTTGGAACCGCTTATCACTGCTTGCAGTTATATTTTATTATTATTTTTCTGCCCTAAAAACTGAATGTACAGCCTAAACCGTAAGTGCTAGAATTATGAAACTTGGTAGGATGATGTCAATTCCTCCCCGCTACTCAGATCATCCGACCCAACCCATGTCGGCCAGATGGGGGGCGCCGTGGCGCCCCCTAACGCGTTTTGATTGATATCTCCTGTCCTGTTAGTCCTATAATTGAAATTCATATTTCTACTGATAGAGACATCCTTGCCCTACCAACTTGCCATTTGGACTATTAAGCTCCGCCTACTTAGATTTTTTGCTAATTTGCATAATTTGCAAAACCTACTTTTGCTTGTAATTCCTACACCGTCTGACGGAATCAGACAAATGAGGTATCAAACTGATCAGGTCTCTGAGCTGATGAATACTAATTCAAATAATCCTGATATTGGTCTATCATACGGCCACTAGCCACGCCCAAAGTCTACGTAATTTAGCCAGTATTGGTCTGACTGTTATATCTTGGCCATACCTTAGCCTACCTTCACCAAATTTTAAAATCCTATCCCCGTACCCCATTCTGGGGACACTGTTTGAAGGCAGGCCGCATTTCGTCAATAGGGGGCGCTACAACTAAAAACTGCAATATCTCCTGACTTCCTTGACCGATCCAAATGAAATTTGGCATACATGTACTACTCTGAAGCCTGAGGTCAGCTATCTATCAGGGCAGTCATTAATCATAAAACCCTAGCCACCATCAGCCAATCAAAATCAAGCAGCATTCTGACAGGCCTTTGACAGGCTTAACAACAGCTGTATCTGAACAAAAATAGGCTTGTACATTTGTCTCCTAACCCCTAGCAATCCCTGCGAAGGCCACACCAATTGTCCACATGGGGCGCTACAGCGACAGGATTTGCATTTCTGCTTATTTCTATTGAACTGTTAATGATAAATTGAGATTTGTTACTTATCTAATGCACTGGCCCATGCCAAATTCAAATCCATGTAGAACTTCATCCTATCTCTTTCCGCTTTTGCGTATTTTATAGGAGTCTAAAAACATGACATTTCGTTAACCTCCTTGGATTTTCAACCAACCTATGTAAATCTGATATCATTCAAATCAGGAGACAGTCCTGGTATACAATTATTCAAAAAATCCTAAACTTTCTATAAGGTACGGCGACCAGCCACATCCAGACCATACAGGTGCCACGCCCACTTCAATCAGACAGCTGTATCTCAGGCCTGCCTCAGCCAATCACTACCAAACTTGAATATGTCATCAAGGACGGTAGTGGGTAAGGGCCCTCCAAATTGGTGCCGATTGGTCAAACGGGGGCGCTACAGCAATGCAATATGTGTCTCTAAACCTGCAAAACCAGTGAAAGTAACATTTATCTCATTTCTGTTCAAGTCTCATATTACTGGTAAA
>NW_026043259.1:0-46717 GCF_023856365.1 Brienomyrus brachyistius | reverse complement strand
GAGCCCAGCTGCCTATCTGCAAGCCCAAGAAAAGCGGTGGAGCAGTGAGGCAGAGCAGGACCTACAGGATTTGGTGTTCAGCGGTCTGTACCGGAGGGCTCTGCAGGACACGCTCCCGAAGCCAGTGAGAAGCAGGCTAAGGCAAGTGGTGGGACTTATTACTATTCCTGAGGAGCAGCTGATCCACGCTATTGACTTGTACAGAGAGGAGGAGGACTCTGCTGAAGAGCATGAGAGGGAGCTGACGAAGAAATTGAGTCAGTCACTGCCAAAAAAACAAGGCCACTAATTGGCCTCCGGTCCCTAATTAGAACAGAGTGAGTAGATACAATGGATGGGGGTTTCCTCAGAGGGCACCCATTTACTCACAAATTTGATGATCCTAGACCCCTGGGAGACTGGGAAACAGGCTGATTCAGCTGGTGTGCTGGAGCTGTGATCAGCATAGACACACCTGTCCAACCTGCATGTTCCAGAATCTTCTTTAGTAGATGTTCAGATAGGGGCCAAAAATGTAAATATGTCTAAACTAACATCAGAGCATATCCCAGTGAATTTGTTAGGCAGAGATGCTGTGTGTCAGCTGCAGATAGACATAAAATGTACGAAGGGGGAGTAGAGGTACTCAGTGGACAGTTCACCCTTCTGCAACAAAGGTTGTTGTCCAGCAGGGATAGTATAGCTTATACGGATTAGAAGAAGTTATTGGAAAGGTTTGGGAAATCCTAGAATAGTGGGGACCATTTATACAGGAACAATATAGCAATGTGCTAAATTGGAAATAGGATAAATACAGTTGTTAGTTGTGATGGGAGATTTCAGTGATCCTGGAGTGAGGGATGAGTGGGATCGGCTGATAGATCCGCTGCCTGACCGAGAGAAAGACGGGATGCGCATGACGGCAGACTGGATAATATTAGGCCCTGAGGGAGTAGCCATTCAGATACGGAGGATGGGAGTAGTGGGAGAATGGTACAACACACCAGAGGAGGAGCCCCCCTTAGCAGTGGCTTTTAATCAGCCCACGCTGGATCTGGGAGAAATGATGGGGCGAGCAAAGCAGGTGGTTTGGGTGCCGACAGAACATGGAGGAGTGCAGGCAGCAGCAGGAGAGAAGCTGGTAAGGAGTCAGTCGAGTGCAGAGAGTGTAGGAGATTTCAGAGGTTTGTGGTTGTGGAGCATGATAGGAGTGCAGTGTGAAGGGAAATAAAGGACAGAGGAATGTTGGCAGGAGATGGAAGTGCCTGAGGAGGTGTGGTTCCGCTTTGGAACCCCGCCCCTCCCATCTGTGGTCAACCTTCCCCTTCTCAGTCTCTTATTTCTGGCCAGACGCGAGATCTTCATGGTTTATGCAGCGTGCAAGCGTTTTTCCCCTCCTTGTGTTCCTGTCTTCCTGTGTACCGATCTCTGCTTCGCCTCCTTGGCTCCGAGTCATGCCTGGCGCGCTTACTGCCATCTACGATCAGCCGACCTGGATTACCGACAGCGTCTGCCGTTTCAGCCCTCTGACAGCCGACGCCGGACCCCCGGTTACATAGGATGGATGGATGGATTCGAGCTTGTATTTGAAATAGAAACATCGCAGCGGTTCTCAGGCAACAGCTGGACATATTTATTTTTCAGCTTGGAGTTGTCTGGCTTTAAACGATTACATTGAAGCAGAGGTACTTGTTTTTGGTAAAAGCAAGAAATATAAGTTTTGTGTGTCTGTACTCTGGTCTTTACTCCCTGCACACATTGATGGCACGGAAGGACAGTCACTGCAGTCACCTATTCTCACAGACTGACTTTCTCCTTTAAGTGCTGATAATGCAGAAGAAGATGGATCATTGGCTTGCTTGCTTAATAACCACAAGCACCCATATTACAGAATGAATGAGACTGAAGTGGATGGAAGGCCACATCATTCTGTCTGCAGTGAAAGAAATAATAGGAGTTGGAATTGATTATGATTATGGAGAAAATGGCTGGCTATGGTGAGAAAGCTGTGGAAATTTGTGCCAATTCACATCGGTGAGGGCATAAAGGGTAATTTCTTTCAGTATGGGACGAATTCGCATATTTGTGCGAGGAAGGTAACAAAAGTTCACTAAAGTACACAATATTAAATTTGAATGTCTTTAATTAAAATGTTATGTACAGTATAACACTGCACCTTTTAACACTTTGCATGTCTGGCAGTGAAGGTCACATTCAGTTTGCTGAATGTATTCTCTGTCTTAAATGGTCGGTCTATTTTTCCTTCTGCTGGATGATGTACCCAATTTTCTAATAAACAAAGAGTATAATGAACAAGTTGATGTTCTGTGTGTCTGATACCTGTACGTGTTTGGCAAAGCAGTATATAGTTACTGCCTACATTTTTGGCTGTGCATGTGTGATTTTGATGGGAATATTATATTTTTATATCTGTGTGTAGATTTTTTCAGCAATAATTGAGTTTATCCTTCTGTACAGTATTTAAGGTTTTGGTAATTCATGATTTATTTGTATTTGTGCAGTGTGCAGTTACCAGGTTATAAATAAACAAATAAATAAATGTGACATCAGAAGAGATGTACAATCACAGTAAAATGTGTGAAAGTAATGGAATGTGAAAATTGTTTGTGCGTATAAGTCTCCACATGTATAAAACGGTTGTATACCATAAGGAAAAGGAGCAATGGATGAATTACATAAAGTGCTTACTGTCCAAAACGAAAATGAGTCATGTTTGGCGTAACATAAATATTCAGAATTCAAGAATCATATGTCTTTGGAATCAAGAGAACTATCAGCTAACTTCACCAAGTCACCATATGGATGCAAAATCAAAGATTTCTGCCTGGCACTAAGCATGTATTCCTCTGTCACGTCACCGGTGGGAAGTAGGACCCAAATGCAAGCTGTAGGGCAGAATCCCCTTCGTGGGGAGTTTTATTGACCACCAGGTTTGGGCACAGAGACGCAAACAGACAAGGACAACTGGAGAAGATAGGACTGGGCACTTTACCAGACTAAGGAATGGGAAAACACAAGGAAGCTGATAGTGACTGACAGAAGGGGAGGAACATGGGGTGAGACTAATAGACACCAAGCGTGGCTCATCAGGGAGGAGAACTGGAGGGTAAGGTTGACTAAATGGGCAAGACATGACAGTAAACGCCCCCCTCCCAATCCTGTGCCCTCCGGGTACAAGGGCATCATTAAGGGGACACACAGACCAGGGCAAAACCAAGGACAACAGGGGAGACTAACCCCCAGGACACAACTCATGACAGGCCAGGTAATCCAACAGGGATGCTGACTATGGACCAAAAGACAGACAGTGGGTGTCAGTGGGTAAGTGGGAACAAAGGACACAGTAGAAGGAGACAAAAGGGAGGGATTGGGCATCAAAAGGACCAAAGACGACACAGGGACAGACAAGGCAGGACACAACCAGACAAGAGAGGCAAGCAACGGAACCAGTGCAACAATAATATGGCCAGGAGAGGGGAACCTAAAGCGGGAAGCAAGAGTGACTGGAGTGGGGGCTGGAACAGTGAAATCAGGCTAAGAGGTGAAACCAGGGAGAGCCACGGGGAAGCAAGACTACAGACCAAAGACTGAGGTATTAGGAGGGGCAAGACACTAGGTAGCATGGGAGGTAAAGTGAACAGTTCAGGGCCTCTGATGGGCTCCGGGGTGCCGCAGAAGGGTCACGGCCAGGGGGGCCTTTGGAATCCTGTCTGGGTCTGTAGAAGCTCTACTCGTCTGTGGCAGCCGAGGGAAGAACAGCATCGGTAGACGGCGAGGGGTTGGCAGAGTCGGAGGGTGTCGAGGGGCAGGCAGGACAGGAACTGGACCAAACCAGGGACCCTGCAAAACAAAAACACAGGCCAGTACCAGCGCCATGAGGAGACCGGAGGTGGTTCCTTTTGGGAACCATTGGATGGGATAACCTGAAAGACCATCTTGGACCAAGCCTGGATCAGGAGGCAGGTCTGGGTAGCATAACCTCGTTTTTTCCTCCTGGACCTCAGCCCACGACTGGATTTCCGTTGACCCTGCCGTTGTCGCGGCGATAGCCTCCTCGGCTGGGGAAACTTTGGCCACGGGGCTGACACCACGGAGTGGGACTCAGGGCAAGACCTGGAGGCTCCCACTCCATGTCCTCCGGGGGAATGTCCTCCAGGTCAGCCCCCTCTGGGCTGGCATTGTCCGGAGAGTCTGATGACAGGCTGGTGATGCCTTAATCCAGGCTGGCTGTGCCTTAATCCATACTAAATGTAATTAAACATAATGAAATTTAAAAGAATAAAATGGTAATTAGAGGAAAATTTAACGTGTAAGTTTTAAAAAATGGGCTTTTCCTTTTATCCAGATGTCTGCAAGCGCTGTGACTCTGTGATGAATGGTGACGTATGAGATCCTGAGACTGGGCGACGCTTCCAAGGATGGGTGGCAGGTGGCATTTCCCAGGAATTACAGGCTGGAGATGCCTGAGGAGCTCTCCTGGAGGGAAGACAGAAAGAGAAGAAGGGAACAAGCAGAGGCTGTGGGGAGAAAAAGACTGCAGAACCAGTTAAAGTTGTACAGCTGGATGGTACAAATGCCCTCAAGTCTTGGTCCACGAGGGTTCCTGTTTTTAATTTACAAAAAAACAATAAATTAATTTAAAATAAATCTTAAGGCTTATCATTTACATCTGTCTAGTAGTTAAAACACATACAATCGATTAACTTACCTGGTGATTTTGGAACTTCCGACTCCAAAGCAAAATAATACAGATTACAAGTAAATGCATCATTCTACTTGGGGAAAAGGGATAAATTAAATAAAGGGTTAACTTTGGAATCTAAATCAAAAACAGCAATATCATATCAAGGGTCTTCAATACCTTTTTCCTGTGTCTGCTCCCTTTACATGTAGATACTGATATAAACACGTACCTATAAAATATATTATGTTTAGTTTATAAGCTTATTTCATTATAACAAACAAGCACAATCCATAAGTGCACTAGGCCTAACACATGGTTCAGAAGCCTCCTACCCCACCTTACACCAGCCACATGGACACCATCTGTCCAACTGGGCAACCTCAGCGTCTTGTGCCTCCTGAAACGCCACCTCAGTTTCTTCTTCTTCCTCACATCCTTCTTCCTGAATGGTTTCCAGCCATGATCTGCCTCCTTGTGACACAATAGATCCCAAAGCATTCCCTCTACTTTTCTCTCCTTCTCCCTTAACCTCCTCCACATTCACTCCTACCTCACATCCATTCTCCTCACCTCCATTTACCATATGCATTCCATTCATACCAGCCTCCGCCCCCTCCATCTCACCATTGGACGCCCCTTTCTGATACCTCCACATTTTCCCAAGTAGCCCTTCCCAATCCCTCCTTATCCCCCCCAACCTGGACAGTGGGGGTGTCGCTCGTGAGCACTCCTCCACACTGTCTCCCCAGTCGATCACCTTGTCACACAGGTTCCAGGCATCCCAGTACTGGGTGTTGATCCAGGCAACCGCTGTCTGAATTTGCTTTCTGAGGAGTAAATGATAGATAGTTAACCAACTATTTACAGTGATAATTAAATGAATAAAGACCAGACAGATCTTCAACCATAAAAAAACAGTTGCTATAATTATTATAATCATGGGAGTAAATTTCATTTAACAGTAGGGGGGGACAATAAATATAACATTTCTCATAAGCAATTTTTGAAGGGGACACAAATAATACAGTCAAATTGTACTTATGAAGATTTGTCCTCACAGTGAAAAACATTACTTCTGTCATTACTATTGTAGCAGGGAGACTGTGTCATTATGCTTATTTTCAAAGTTTTTCTCAGGTTAAATGACAAAGCAGATTTTTCTTCAAAACTATTTATTGCATTTTTTGTTATGTTGTTTACGGTCAAGCCATCAACATACAATAAAATTTAAACATGACTATTATTGTGAAAAAGATATCACATAAGTAATGTTTTGCATCAAAATCAACAATTAAATAACCAATTTACAGTAACTGTTCTATGCAAAAAAAAAAAAACATCTGCAATTTAAAGCAAACTTACATTAATGAATGGACACTAAACAAAAGTACCAAATGTGTTTTTCCTGGTATCACGGGGCCCCACAAACTCCTGGCATATGTTGTTTATGTTAAAGTTGTCCAGCTCATCTTTCTGCATATTCAGACTAACAGACTGTTAAGTCCATCGTGGCCCATAGTAGCCCTTAGCCACGTCTTTAGTCTGCGCAATGCACTGAAGCTCCTCTCAGCTTCACATGAGGACACTGGAACCACCAACAAAATTCTGACAAGGACCTCAATCTGGTTAAACAAGCCTGAAGGGCCAGTGCTTTGGACAGGATCTTAGTCCGTATTCAATAAGCCTTTAGGTGAAAGGAGGTGTAAGAATGAGGATCTTTCCCCTTTTTAAGCATGAGAAATATTAGCTTGGGCAAGAGGTTCAGGTTGTTGAACATGTCCAATAGGAGAGAGGACAACTGGGGCCATAACTTTTTATAGAACTCTGAAGGAAAGCCATCGGGTCTGGGACATTAACCACTTTGCGAAGCAGCCGCCATGGTGGTCAGTTCAGTTACAGTGAGAGTGATAGTGACATCTAAATCATTCACAGCCACACATTCCTATGAAGGAATGGCTAAATCCCTAAAGAAACTATTGAACTCTAGACAACAAGTGAGAGGAGAAAAGCTTGAATGCATTATTCATTTCTAGAGGATTTGCTCGTAATAATGAGACCTTGTTTGCATCAGTAGTTCAGCAGTATGTTGAGACACTAGAAATTCATACTCTGCTTGTATCGTTAGGTGCTCCTTATAAACATCAGCAGATGGGGAGAAACATATCAATTGTCAAGATCTGCTTCACGCTGTGTTAAATATGCCATCTTCTCCTTCCACAGCTCTCTATTATTGCTTACATATCAGATAATCTGCCCACTAGTATCGGTCTGCAAGGTTTCCAGCGATATGGAAACAAATACATCTGGAGATTTATTTAAAGAAAGAAAATTGGCAATTTGTTGTGAAATAAAATCAACAACGAAAGCATCTGAGTGTTGAACCGTCAAGGACACCATGTTCTAACAAAATTTTCGAGGAGACTGGAGCATGATCTGAGAAAGCTATTTTATCATAGCTACTCAGATATTGAGCAAGAAGTCTCTTATCAACTGCTCTTATCGACAATAGATAAACTATAGTGAGATGTTGGATATTTAAGTTATTTAATTTGTATGTTGATATTTTTTGCAGTCTGATTGAAAGATAATTCATTGCAGCTCTGAAGATAATTCTAAAGGTTCTAAACAAAAATAAATAAAAGACATTCCTTCCTTTGTTAAAAGGTTCTAAACAAACTGAAAACAACCCATTTGTTGTTACAATCGTCCTTAGTAATTGCTCATCCTGAATATAATTGTTAAAATAAAAGCAATACAAGTCTTTATTCCACTTTGTCATTTTTAAAATTGAAATACTGTCAAACAGAGATTCTAACTATGAACAAAAAACATATAATTTTAAATTTGAATTAAGCATATTTGCAAAAAAAATGTACTGTATATGAAGAATCGTTTTGGAATCGGATCGTGGATCCCAGAATCGTAATTGGATCGGATCGCAAAGTACCTAAAGATTCCCACCCCTAAGTGACAGTCACATAATGTTGGTGGGCTTGAGAGGTCTGGTGTGCTGTACATTTTTCAGTGGCTTTCTTCCAATTTCTAAAGCCTGTACTAACGAAAGCGGCATCAGGTCTATGACCTAAAGAGGACTGGTTTGAAACACCTTTGCTGAAGTAAAAACATAACACCCCTTACACTGATGGACTGTAATTTAGCCATGGAAAGTCTTGATACGATTTCTCTTGAAATGTCAATGACTTCTTTGAAAACATTTGTTTTTCGATACACTGGGGAGGTAGTTGTGCAGGCACTGAGATCTAAACTAAAAACTGTGCTCCCTGTGCTGCTGCTGGCAATATCATCTCTTTGTTCTGCTGTCTCCGGCTCCCTCCCTGGTTCTGAATCTGCCCCTTCCTCTACTCTCACTGTCTCAGAACAGACTGACTCCTAAAGCAGAAATAATGCAGGAAAAGATGTTTTCCATACTCATAATACTCAACTTGTTTACATTACACTTGTTAAATTGACAGATCATACTGTAAATTGGTGAGCCTGTGATGTTCATCTACTGAACAGCCACAACTCAGAAAACATTAAAGAAATTGTTCATCCAAAAAAAAATTCTGTCCTTATCCCTTCAATAAAAGCACAACACACTTACCTGACACTGTACATCTGAATGACCCTGCTCTACCTGTCCCTCAATAATTTCTGTCTCCTTTGCCTGCGATTGATATTGTGACATTAGTAGTCATAAGTACCCATTCTTAAAGCCAAATTGCCATAATATGTGAACTTTTCGTTTCGTTACTTGGCGTTTAGGTGCACTGAAAAATGTTCCTATGTCCATTTTCCTTTTCTCTGTCATTTTACCTAGTCTATGACACTGCAAGGCAAGGCGAGTTTATGCTGTAGCACATTTCATACACAATGGTAATTCAAAGTGCTTTACACAAAGAAAGTAAAACTAACATAAAATAATCACAACAATAAAAACAAGGAATTAAAAAAAGTTTCAATTTGTATTTAAAATGAATTAAGACACTTAAGAACAGAATAGAAACTGATTATACAAAAAAATACAGTGGGGTCAGTTTGGACGTAGCACAGTGCTCATTTAGTAAATGCACAGCTAAACAATATGCTAACTGTGGCCGTTAATGTTAAGTTAATATTATGCCAGGTCGTCACAAATAAAACAATGCATTGGAAACTGCTTTGGCGCGTTAGTTGCAGTGCACTATGGAACAAGTTATTGTAAACAAGCGAACGTTAACTACACAAGTAATATTTTAGTCGCTAATATATCAAATTCATGGGAAATTACATCGGTAATCAGCTTTTTTGCCGAAACTAATTTATGAATGAGTATGCATTAACTACATTAAAGATAATCTCTTTATTTAAAGTGAATAAAATACCCTACTTACTGGAATTCAACGTTAATAGATCCGCAGCCACACACCTGACTCGTGTGTGTAGAGTAGGTGAGATGAACTGAGAAAGCAGGCAGCGGGCCAAACCACTGTGAGGAATGGGGGGGGACGCAACTGTTTCTAAATGCATTATTTGGGTTTGTTTTATTTTCTACTTACACAATTATTTTAGGTATACGTATATATATTTTTCATAATAGAGAGTGCGTTTTTTTAAATAATTTATTGGGGGGGGGACAACTCTCGGATGGGGGTGGGGGGGCATGTTCCCTCCGTCCCCTCCGCGATTTACGCCCATGATTATAATGAGTAATTGTGGGGTTTATTGCTTCCGTAGGATAAGCGGTTTGGAAAGTGGATGGATGGATGGATTATAATGAATAATTGTGGGGTTTATTGCTTTCAGGATAGGCTCCGGACACCCCGAGACCCAGTAAGATAAGCGGTTTGGAAAATGGAAATTGTGGGGTTTACAGAAAAAAAAAAAACTGTGCTGGCGATTATAACTAACATGGAATAGGAAACAACAGCGCTCCACAAGTGAAAACCCAGATGAATGCTACTGAGAACTGTGTTAACACTGATGAAACTAAGAGTATTTTTTAAATTCTGTGCAACATTGTTTTTTTAAAAATGCAATAGTCAGCTTGAAGCATTTACCTTATTACGAAAGCAATGCCCCAAATTACTTAAACATTTTAGGTAAACATTTTACCATCCATTACCGTAAGGGTTCCCAGCCCCCGGTCAGTGTACCGGTACAGTCCGCGCTCAGTGCTCAGGGGGGGGGCGGGCTGTGCCTACCGTCCTGTTTATTACGGGTTCGCGCCGTATTAAAAAGAAAACTGTCTGTATTGTTTAGTGCCGGATTTCCGTTCGCATAGCCAATCTCCCACCATTCCGCATATTTTATCGTGGACACCCCGGCAAATTACACCGCCGTTTTAGGGATCAGTGACATTTTTTGAAGTTTGGGAAGATTTTACTAACCAAATAGCTGTCTATCATCATCACTTCGATATAAGAGCACCCCCAATAAAAATAAAGACCACAAGTTTTAATGACATTAAAAACATGCAATAATTTTATCGACATGTACTACATTAGTATAGTATAAAAGAGTAAATAATCAAAGTAGCATAATATAATTTGAAGAATAAAAGGAAATTTTGGAGAGCTAACAAACTGCTCAATTGAGCGCCATTTTCATTCGTAGAGTTTGCTGTGCTGCAAACGGTAAAGAATATTTACGTTGTTTCTATGGAAACTACTCCCACTGTCCGCTTAACATTAATGTAATAGTACGTACGTTGAAATTGGCTAATGAGTTGTATTACGCTACGTGCGTATTACGTCATAACTCTTGCGTAACGTCCATTTAACCGGGGAATGTCGAAGACGTGCTATGTAGTTCAGATGTAGAAAGTTCTACGTTTCTTTTAAATGTTAAAGAAAGTTTCATAAAAACAAATTGTATAGCGAATGTTCAGTACAATAGGAAGCGTTATTTTATTCAAGCAAATGGAGCTGAGGCATAATATTTAAAGGAATGTTATTCAAAGGTAATAAGCTTCCACCACACTGCAGCTTAAATACACGCGTAATGAGGCAAAATACCGCTTTCTTAAATTAATTACATGATACGTGAATGTCCTGCTTTGTCTTCCAATAAGATAAGCTCGGTGGCTATAAAAACTCATACATTTAGCTGATACAAATTAATTTTGTCCTTTGGAAAAAAAAGTAGCTGATTTTTGGCTTGTTGAGGCTTCTACATATGACAAACCACAAGATGGCACTGCCTGAGCAGGCTTTTAGAAATGTACTGGAGTGCCACTAGCAGGCAAGCAAGTTACTTTGCAAGTTCTAGAGCACAGCAATGGTGTTTGACATTCTGTTAGCTATATACGCAGGGATGGATATAACTGGTAAGCAAGTACGCATTCACCTTTAAAAGCGATATGTGCAGCAATCGGTTGTTGTAACAGTGTGAATTCGTACGTACTTTATGTGCATTTGCGGCGATATGACAAGAAATTACCGTGCATTTTAACCTTTAATTTTCCTTACTTCTTTATATTACGTTTTCTCTGCTTTATTTCAGTCAGTCTAACATATTGCGCCACAGCCTTCAACCCAAATTTTCATAGCAGACTTCAGTTAGGAGTACGCCTTAGTAATGATTAACCTGGGACTCACCAGGGAGGTGTAGGGGGATACTATTGTAAATTGCTTAGTTTTAACTATAACAGCCTTAATAATCCTATCAAACACTGTGAAATACTGCAATACCTTTATCACTGAAGGGCTCGTATGATGCTCTTTCAAGAAACTCATTTTAAACCATCAGACGACAGGTGTGGATGGGCAGATCACATCTATCATTCTACAGTCTTTCTGCTGTAGAGCAAGGGACGTAGCAATATTGTTGCATACATCTATTCCCTTTGTTCTTTGCATATCTGATGTGGATTCCCGATCCAAATGGGAGATCTGTCATAATTACTAGTTTATTGTTCATTACACCTGTACTATTGGTTAACGCATGTGCTCCTAATTGCGATGATATTTTCTTTAAGCGTCTGTTCTCACTGGTACCTGATACCTCTAAATATCACCTTATCTTGGGGAGTGATTTAAATTGTCGCTTTAATCCAAAATTAGATCATCCATCCCCCAAGATAGCTCTGCCTTCAAAATCTGTCGAAATGATAAATTCTTTTACCAAAGAATTTAATGTGTCAGGTGTTTTCACAATTCTTTAATCCCACTCGAAAAGAGTATAGTTTTTTTCTCTCAGATTCATCACACGTTTACCCAAATTGACTATTTCTTAGTTGATAAGACTTCTTGCTCAATATCTAAGTAGCTATGATAAAATAGCTTTCTCAGATCATGCTCCAGTCTCCTCGAAAATTTTGTTAGAACATGGTGTCCTTGACGGTTCAACACTCAGTTGCTTTCTTTGTTGATTTTATTTCACAACAAATTGCCAATTTTCTTTCTTTAAATAAATCTCCAGATGTATTTGTTTCCATATCGCTGGAAACCTTGCAGACTGATACCAGTGGGCAGATTATCTGATATGTAAGCAATAATAGAGAGCTGTGGAAGGAGAAGATGGCATATTTAACACAGCGTGAAGCAGATCTTGACAATTGATATGTTTCTCCCCATCTGCTGATGTTTATAAGGAGCACCTAACGATACAAGCAGAGTATGAATTTCTAGTGTCTCAACATACTGCTGAACTACTGATGCAAACAAGGTCTCATTATTACGAGCAAATCCTCTAGAAATGAATAATGCATTCAAGCTTTTCTCCTCTCACTTGTTGTCTAGAGTTCAATAGTTTCTTTAGGGATTTAGCCATTCCTTCATAGGAATGTGTGGCTGTGAATGATTTAGATGTCACTATCACTGTAACTGAACTGACCACCATGGCGGCTGCTTCGCAAAGTGGTTAATGTCCCAGACCCGATGGCTTTCCTTCAGAGTTCTATAAAAAGTTATGGCCCCAGTTGTCCTCTCTCCTATTGGACATGTTCAACAACCTGAACCTCTTGCCCAAGCTAATATTTCTCATGCTAAAAAAGGGGAAAGATCCTCATTCTTACACCTCCTTTCACCTAAAGGCTTATTGAATACGGACTAAGATCCTGTCCAAAGCACTGGCCCTTCAGGCTTGTTTGACCAGATTGAGGTCCTTGTCAGAATTTTGTTGGTGGTTCCAGTGTCCTCATGTGAAGCTGAGAGGAGCTTCAGTGCATTGCGCAGACTAAAAACATAGCTAAGGGCTACTATGGGTCAAGACAGACTTCACAGTCTATTAGTCTGCAATATGCAGAAAGACGAGCTGGACAACTTTAACATAAACAACATATGGTAAGAGTGTGGGGCCCAGTGATACCAGGAAAAACACATTTGGTACTTTTGTTTAGTGTCTATTCATTAATGTAAGTTTGCTTTAAATTGCAGATGTTTTTTTTTTTGCATAGAACAGTTACTGTAAATTGATTATTTAATTGTTGATTTTGATACAAAACATTACTTTTTTTATATCTTTTTCACAATAATAGTCATGTTTAAATTTTATTGAATGTTGATGGCTTGACCGTAAACAACATAACAAAAAATGCAATAAATAGTTTTGAAGAAAAATCTGCTTTGTCACTGAACCTGAGAAAAACTTTGAAAATAAGCATAATGACACAGTCTCCATGCTACAATAATAATGACAGAAGTAAAGTTTACGCCCATGATTATAATAATTATAGCAACTGTATTTTCTGTATGGTTGAAGATCTGTCTGGTCTTTATTCATTTAATTATCACTGTAAATATCTGGTTAACTATCTATCATTTACTCCTCAGAAAGCAAATTCAGACAGCGGTTGCCTGGATCAACACCCAGTACTGGGATGCCTGGAACCTGTGTGACAAGGTGATCGACTGGGGAGACAGTGTGGAGGAGTGCTCACGAGCGACACCCCCACTGTCCAGGTTGGGGGGGATAAGGAGGGATTGGGAAGGGCTACTTGGGAAAATGTGGAGGTATCAGAAAGGGGCCTCCAATGGTGAGATGGAGGGGGCGGAGGCTGGTATGAATGGAATGCATATGGTAAATGGAGGTGAGGAGAATGGATGTGAGGTAGGAGTGAATGTGGAGGAGGTTAAGGGAGAAGGAGAGAAAAGTAGAGGGAATGCTTTGGGATCTATTGTGTCACAAGGAGGCAGATCATGGCTGGAAACCATTCAGGAAGAAGGATGTGAGGAAGAAGAAGAAACTGAGGTGGCGTTTCAGGAGGCACAAGACGCTGAGGTTGCCCAGTTGGACAGATGGTGTCCATGTGGCTGGTGTAAGGTGGGGTAGGAGGCTTCTGAACCATGTGTTAGGCCTAGTGCACTTATGGATTGTGCTTGTTTGTTGTAATGAAATAAGCTTATAAACTAAACATAATATATTTTATAGGTACGTGTTTATATCAGTGTAAAAAGGGAAGGGGTTTCTCTATGACTTGGGTTGGTAGTAGCATTTGGGGGGTCAAGGAGTCAGATGTTAGTGGTTTATGGTAGTGTATTGTGTGTTGAAGTTTATTGAATTGGCGGACTACACATCCCATCATCCCCTGCGCACCACAAAATAATAGTCCATGCTTAGTGTGCTGTTTGGTTTATTTCTTTCTTTATTCAAGGCAATAACTTAGAGCTGTGAGGTACCCACTGTTCTAGTTTTATCCATCGGCCATGGTAAAGGGAGAACTTGGGTAAATCAGCAGAAGTCTCTCACCAACTTCCACCCCGGTTGCTGTTTCCTCTGGTCCCTCGGCATATGGGTTCCCTGCAGAAGCGCGCGCCGTCTGGGGAAGGTTCCCTTATAGCCCAGGGTGGAACAGGGGAAGGTGAAGGTTTGGCACAAAAGGGGGGGGGGAAATAGGTGAGAAAGGTTGTTTGTTCTTGCTTTTGTTGTGTGAGGTGGGATGTTCTGTGTGAAAGAGCAGGGGACGGTAATGCTTAAGGGCCAGCTATTATGATGTGTTCCATGTTAAATGTATGTGTTGTAATGTATGTTGTTAGTACATGAAACTCCAACTGGTTTCCCCTTGTCGTTGGGCTGTCCCAATTAGTTTAATGGGAAGCCGTATATAAGGGCAGGGGATTAGAGTAAAAAGGGTGGTTGGTGGTCTTTCTTTTGGTCTAATTGTTGTTTGTTTTTTATTTATTTATTTATTTTTGTTGTTTTTGTCATGCTGTGGCCTGTGTGGATTATAGGCATGTCAAGGCCAAGAGAGAGGGGTAACAGCTTGAGGTGAGGCTGGAAAGGCCCCATGAAATAAAGCTACCTTTGTTCTGAGGCCTACTGCGTTTGTGCCTGGTTTCTCCCCACTCGCATGCGGGGTTGTTTGCATTCCCTCAACTCAATAAGGCAGGGCCTGTCCAGCTCTTGCCTTTTTCACATTCAGTATCTACATGTAAAGGGAGCAGACACAGGAAAAAGGTATTGAAGACCCTTGATATGATATTGCTGTTTTTGTTTTAGATTCCAAAGTTAACCCTTTAATTTATCCCTTTTCCCCAAGTAGAACGCTGCATTTACTTTACATTTTGCTTTGGAGTCGGAAGTTCCAAAATCACCAGGTAAGTTAATCGATTGTATGTGTTTTAACTACTAGAAAGATGTTAATGATAAGCCTTAAGATTTATTAAAAATGTATTGTTTTTTTGTAAATTAAAAACGGGTACCCTCGTGGACCAAGACTTGAGGGCATTTGTACAATCCACCTGTACAACTTTAACTGGTTCTGCAGCCTTTTTCTCCCCACAGCCTCTGCTTGTTCCCTTCTTCTCTTTCTGTCTTCCCTCCAGGAGAGCTCCTCAGGCATCTCCTGCCTGTAATTCCTGGGAAATGCCACCTGCCACCCATCCTTGGAAGCGTCGCCCATTCTCAGGATCTCATGCGTCACCATTCATCACAGTCACAGCGCTTGCAGACATCTGGATAAAAGGAAAAGCCCATTTTTTTAAAACTTACACGTTAAATTTTCCTCTAATTACCATTTTATTATTTTAAATTTCATTATGTTTAATTACATTTAGTATGGATTAAGGCACAGCCAGCCTGGATTAAGGCATCACCAGCCTGGCATCAGACTCTCCGGACAATGCCAGCCCAGAGGGGGCTGACCTGGAGGACATTCCCCCGGAGGACATGGAGTGGGAGCCTCCAGGTCTTGACCTGAGTCCCACTCCGTGGTGTCAGCCCCGTGGCCAAAGTTTCCCCAGCCGAGGAGGCTATCGCCGCGACAACGGCAGGGTCAACAGAAATCCAGTCGTGGGCTCAGCTCCGGGAGGAAAAAACGAGGGTATGCTACCCAGACCTGCCTCCTGATCCAGGCTTGGTCCATGATGGTCTTTCAGGGTATCCCATCCAATGGTTCCCAAAAGGAACCACCTCCGGTCTCCTTATGGCTCTGATACTGGCCTGTGCTTTTGTTTTGCAAGGTCCCTGGTTTGGTCCAGTTCCTGTCCTGCCTGCCCCTCGACACCCTCCGACTCTGCCAACCCCTCGCCGTCTACCGATGCTGTTCTTCCCTCGGCTGCCGCAGACGAGTAGAGCTTCTACAGACCCAGACAGGATTCCAAAGGCCCCCCTGGCCGTGACCCTTCTGCGGCACCCCGGAGCCCATCAGAGGCCCTGAACTGTTCACTTTACCTCCCATGCTACCTAGTGTCTTGCCCCTCCTAATACCTCAGTCTTTGGTCTGTAGTCTTGCTTCCCCGTGGCTCTCCCTGGTTTCACCTCTTAGCCTGATTTCACTGTTCCAGCCCCCACTCCAGTCACTCTTGCTTCCCGCTTTAGGTTCCCCTCTCCTGGCCATATTATTGTTGCACTGGTTCCGTTGCTTGCCTGTCTTGTCTGGTTGTGTCCTGCCTTGTCTGTCCCTGTGTCGTCTTTGGTCCTTTTGATGCCCAATCCCTCCCTTTTGTCTCCTTCTACTGTGTCCTTTGTTCCCACTTACCCACTGACACCCACTGTCTGTCTTTTGGTCCATAGTCAGCATCCCTGTTGGATTACCTGGCCTGTCATGATTTGTGTCCTGGGGGTTAGTCTCCCCTGTTGTCCTTGGTTTTGCCCTGGTCTGTGTGTCCCCTCAATGATGCCCTTGTACCCGGAGGGCACAGGATTGGGAGGGGGGCGTTTACTGTCATATCTTGCCCATTTAGTCAACCTTACCCTCCAGTTCTCCTCCCTGATGAGCCACGCTTGGTGTCTATTAGTCTCACCCCATGTTCCTCCCCTTCTGTCAGTCACTATCAGCTTCCTTGTGTTTTCCCATTCCTTAGTCTGGTAAAGTGCCCAGTCCTATCTTCTCCAGTTGTGTCCTTGTCTGTTTGCGTCTCTGTGCCCAAACCTGCCTGTCAATAAAACCCCACGAAGGGGATTCTGCCCTACAGCTTGCATTTGGGTCCTACTTCCCACCGGTGACGTGACAGAGGAATACATGCTTAGTGCCAGGCAGAAATCTTTGATTTTGCATCCATATGGTGACTTGGTGAAGTTAGCTGATAGTTCTCTTGATTCCAAAGACATGATTCTTGTCTGTGCATTATGCATATCCAAAGTTAAGAGCTTCAGATTAATAGGTGCGAAAAACGCATCTTGCGTTTGTCGAGTTCGAAGGGTTAACTCACTGAATATTTATGTTACGCCGAACATGACTCATTGTCGTTTTGGACAGTAAGCACTTTATGTAATTCATCCATTGCTCCTTTTCCTTATGGTATACAGCCGCTTTATACATGTGGAGACTCACACACATTTTTCACATTCCATTACTTTCACACATTTTACTGTCATTGTACATCTCTTCTGATGTCACATTTATTTATTTGTTTATTTATAACCTGGTAACTGCACACTGCACAAATACAAATAAATGATGAATTACCAAAACCTTAAATACTGTACAGAAGGATAAACTCAATTATTGCTGAAAAAATCTACACACAGATATAAAAATATAATATTCCCATCAAAATCACACATGCACAGCCAAAAATGTAGGCAGTAACTATATACTGCTTTGCCAAACAGGTACAGGTATCAGACACAGAGAACATCAACTTGTTCATTATACTCTTTGGTTATAAGATAACTGGGTACATCATCCAGCAGAAGGAAAAATAGGCCGACCATTTAAAACTGAGAATACATTCAGCAAACTGAATGTGACCTTCACTGCCAGACATGCAAAGTGTTAAAAGGTGCAGTGTTATACT
The DNA here is from genome assembly GCF_023856365.1 of Brienomyrus brachyistius. Lineage (NCBI taxonomy): Eukaryota > Metazoa > Chordata > Actinopteri > Osteoglossiformes > Mormyridae > Brienomyrus > Brienomyrus brachyistius. The sequence goes on along the minus strand of NW_026043259.1, from coordinate 28,873 downwards.
GTACATAACATTTTAATTAAAGATATTCAAATTTAATATTGTGTACTTTAGTGAACTTTTGTTACCTTCCTCGCACAAATATGTGAATTCGTCCCATACTGAAAGAAATTACCCTTTATGCCCTCACCGATGTGAATTGGCACAAATTTCCACAGCTTTCTCACCATAGCCAGCCATTTTCTCCATAATCATAATCAATTCCAACTCCTATTATTTCTTTCACTGCAGACAGAATGACGTGGCCTTCCATCCACTTCAGTCTCATTCATTCTGCAATATGGGTGCTTGTGGTTATTAAGCAAGCAAGCAAATGATCCATCTTCTTCTGCAGTATCAGCACTTAAAGGAGAAAGTCAGTGTGAGAATAGGTGACTGCAGTGACTGTCCTTCCGTGCCATCAGTGTGTGCAGGGAGTAAGACCAGAGTACAGACGCACAAAGCTTATATTTCTTGCTTTTACCAAAAACAAGCTGAAAAATAAATATGTCCAGCTCTTGCCTGAGAACTGCTGCGATATTTCTATTTCAAATACAAGCTCGAATCCATCCATCCATCCTATGTAACCGGGGGTCCGGCGTCGGCTGTCAGAGGGCTGAAACGGCAGACGCTGTCGGTAATCCAGGTCGGCTGATCGTAGCTGGCAGTAAGCGCGCCAGGCATGATTCGGAGCCAAGGAGGTGAAGCAGAGATCGGTACACAGGAAGACAGGAACACAAGGAGGGGAAAAACGCTTGCACGCTGCATAAACCACGAAGATCTCACGTCTGGCCAGAAATAAGAGACTGAGAAGGGGAAGGTTGACCACAGATGGGAGGGGCGGGGTTCCAAAGCGGAACCACACCTCCTCAGGCACTTCCATCTCCTGCCAATATTCCTCTGTCCTTTATTTCCCTTCACACTGCACTCCAATCATGCTCCACAACCACAAACCTCTGAAATCTCCTACACTCTCTGCACTCGACTGACTCCTTACCAGCTTCTCTCCTGCCGCTGCCTGCACTCCTTCATGTTCTGTCGGCACCCAAACCACCTGCTTTGCTCGCCCCATCATTTCTCCCAGATTTAGCGTGGGCTGATTAAAAGCCACTGCTAAGGGGGGCTCCTCCTCTGGTGTGTTGTACCATTCCCACCAGTCCTCCGTATCTGAATGGCTACTCCCTCAGGGCCTAATATTATCCAGTCTGTTGTCATGCAAGATTCTGGAACATGCAGGTTGGACAGGTGTGTCTATGCTGATCACAGCTCCAGCACACCAGCTGAATCAGCCTGTTCCCCAGTCTCCCCAGGGTCTAGGATCATCAAATTTGTGAGTAAATGGGTACCCTCTGAGGAAACCCCCATCCATTGTATCTACTCACCTGTTCTAATTAGGAACCGGAGGCCAATTAGTGGCCTTGTTTTTTTGGCGGTGACTGACTCAATTTCTTCGTCAGCTCCCTCTCATGCTCTTCAGCAGAGTCCTCCTCCTCTCTGTACAAGTCAATAGCGTGGATCAGCTGCTTCTCAGGAATAGTAATAAGCGCCACCACTTGCCTTAGCCTGCTTCTCACTGGCTTCAGGAGCGTGTCCTGCAGTGCCCTCCGGTACAGACCTCTGAACACCGAATCCTGTAGGTCCTGCTCTGTCTCAGTGCTCCACCGCTTTTCTTGGGCTTGCAGATAGGCAGCTGGGCTCTCCCCCTCCTTTACGGGCTCCTCCTTCATTTCAGCCACACCTAGTCCCTGTCACCACTGCCAGCATTCTCTCCATTCCGTCTACCCCCAGGACACAAGCCTGAACCGCTTTTATGTCCCCCATCACCAAGAGCCGTCCCATAGTTTCCTCCTCAAATACTTTCATCCATTTTCAAGCTCCGTCTGCCAGGACTGTTCTGCCCATGGTACATACTGTGTCTGTGCTCCTTTCGCCACCAGGGGGAGCATCAGAGTGTCCCTATCGGGGGTCTCACAGCCCTCCTGCTTCCCACTGTTCTATGATCTGCATTATCCTCCTCTACTCCTTCCTCACTATCCGTTTCTATCTCCTTCTCCTGAAACTGACTCCATCCTCTACATGGAGGGTTAGGGCTGTCCATCAGATGCATCAGCCCTTCTGCAGCCCTACCACTTGCTCCGCACCCCACCTTTATATCACCCCCTTTTTTCTTAAACCCACATGCCTGGCCTTCTATTATTATATCACTCCTTCGCAGTCCTTCCTTCACGGTCTGCCGCCGCTGGTCGCTCACTTCCCTGTACCCATATAAACAACTTTCTTCATCCTTCTGTTTCTTCCCCTCTGAACTTTACCTTGCCCTCTATTACTGGAAAGTGGCCCTTAAATATCAGAGGTGGCCCTTCTACTAACAGATACAGTCCCTGATACAGAGGAAGTCGTAACTCCTCCTGCTCTGTTTCACCTTTGACTCCTGCCTGATTCTCACTCATCACTCTCTCATCACTTTCTGCTCTTTTCTCCAGGCCTCTCCCTTTGCCATAACCTCAGAACCTCCAGTTGCTCACTCCTTTTCTTGTTACACCTTTCTGTGTTCTTATTAGCCTTATGATACTTTATCAGAGTCTCCATCTCCTCACACACTGCCACATCCAGAAATATGGCAGAAATATAAAGTACAGATATTTTATGGGTTCCACTGAAATAAAGGTAGCTGATTATGAGAAAGACCTCGGTGTGTATGTTGATGCTTCCATGTCCCACTCTCGCCAGTGTGGGGAAGCAATAAAAAAGGCAAATAGAATGTTGGGTTACATCTCTAGGTGTGTGGAGTTTAAGTCAAAGGAAGTGATGCTATGATTGTATAATTCCTTGGTAAGACCCCACCTAGAATATTGTGTGCAGGTTTGGTCACCATACCTTAAGATGGACATTGCTGCCTTGGAAAAGGTGCAACGTAGGGCTACGAGAATGATTCCCAGTCTTAGCGGAATGTCTTATGAGGACAGGTTAGTTGAGCTGAATCTGTTCAGACTAAGTGGGGGCATGAGCCAGTTATATAAGATTCTAACAGGTCTGGATGGTGAGTGACATGACATACTAGAACTCGTGGCCACAAGTAGAATTTAGCGGGAGAACATTTTAAAACGAATTTGAGGAAGCACTTCTTTACACAGCGTGTAGTTAGAGTATGGAATAGTCTTCCTACTAGTGTAGCGCAAGCTAAAACCCTGGGTTTCTTTAAATCAGAGCTAGATAAGATTTTACCAACTCTGAGCTGTTAGGTAAGTTTTTCCCAAAAGTGCTTGATGGGCCGGATGGCTTCCTCTCGTTAGTAAATTTCTTATGTTCTTAAGGTTACTTTTCCTATAGAACAAGTCTATACATTGTACTTTTATTAAACAAATGAAATAGCCTTATGCTATTTATCTTATTTACACAAATGCTTGTCATTTTTGTCTCGTCTACACAGTCGCGTATTTACAATTCTCCTCTGCTCTCTGTATTGCGCATGGCGGACTTCCGCCCCGATGCAGACAGGTGAGCACACTCCCACCAGCGGACAGAGAGCGCGCGTCGGAAAATATGTCACGTCAACCATCTCAAAAGCAGACAAAAATATCTGCTGTGCCATTTATCTGTGTATGACTCCTCAGATCTCCAGTCCGGTCAAAAGTTTCACTAATTATCTACTTCTTCCCTTGCATGTTTAGTCCTATACTGAACTCCCTGTTCACTACACCTTACACATCTTAAGTTTAAGATTTGTCCAAATTTTACAGTAACCTACCCACACTTATATTACAGAGAATGTTTTTTGCATTAAAGCTCGCAAATACTAAATTTGATTCCACAGTTATGGCTTTAGATACCGAGGGATCCTGGTATATCATACTTATACAAAACTAATTATGGTAAATTACTATGTGAAATAAAGAATTATCTCAAAGATGGGAAATCCTCCCTCTATCCTTATTGGGGAGAGTGGAGAGCATTAGAATGAACATACCACCTAGGCTTCTCTTTATGTTCCAGTCCCTGCCCATAGGGGTCCCTATATCTACATTCAAAACGCTCAATAAATGGTTATCCAAATTTACCTGGCAAAACAAAAGACCCAGGATTGAACTGAAAAGACTATTAAACCCAAAAGAGAATGCGGGTCCTGACTTGCCTAATTAAAAAAAATATTACTTGGCAGCCCAACTTATATCAGTAGTGGTATGGATTACCCAGGACAGGGAGGGTCAGTGGGTGGTAATGGAACAGAGTATCTGCCCAAATTTGCCGCTGGACATAGCAATTATTTTTAATCAAGATACACGGAAAGTAAATAAAATCAATAACATTTGGATAGGAAACGCTCTGAAAAGTGAGAGAGAGGCTGGGACGCCCTTCATCAATATCAAGATCAATGAAAATTGCACAGAATGTTGATTTTTTCTACCATCTAAATTAGATACAGGGTTTAAGACATGGGGAGAAAAGAGGTTTAACCAGTTGGATCAGTTGTGTGATGGAGGAGATCTAATGTCCTTCGAACATCTTAGAAATAAATGTGGCCTCCCAGTGCCCGATTGTTTTAGATACCTACAGTCAACAAATATATTGTTTATATGAACAATTAAAGGATTGGTTAAAAAGAACATTATATCATATATTTATAAAATATTGCAAAAGGAGTCAACAGTGTTAATAAAGAGAAATGAGAACTAGAGATGAATACTATCATTAACGATGAAGATTGGACTCATTCATGTAAAGAAGGACACAGAATAACAAACAGTCCTACATGGTGGGAATTTGATTGGAAAGTTAAGATGAGATACTTTAAGACTCCCCTTCTCACCTCTACGTTTGGTAACACCTCAAATCAGGGGTTTATTGGAGGGGTTGTGACCTGGTAGGAGACCACACCCACATTTTTTGGGATTATCCAGAATTGTCAGAGTACTGGCAAAATATACAGGAAGAGATAAAAAATAAATGTTTGAACATAAAATTACCACTTGAACCAGCTCGTTTCATACTAGGAATTATGCCACAGAATATAGTGCATGAAAATAAGGTTGTATTACAGAGAGTTCTTCTTGTAATTGCCAGGAGGATGATAACGATCTCCTGGCTAAAACCCCAGACACCCACGACAGTACAATGGAAAGAAAGAGGAAAGAAAGTGTATAATATGGAATTTATAACTGAAAAATTGTTAACGAGAACAGAGTGTTTTGTGGAAGAAATTTCTCGAAGTCCGATGTTTAAGTGTTTGACAGAACTTTATTATTTGATGAGCTCACAGGGAACAGACACTCAGCAAGCATGCGTCTTGTGTTCTGCTCCCCGAGCAACAAATGCATACATCTTTTATGGCCTAAAATGCGACAGTCATCTGACAAATCAAGGACAAATCGGATTTTTGGACGTTCCAGTTACTTCTGCCTTTCAAGGTCCAGGCAGTACAAAGAAAGTTTGGCCATTTGGAGATACCAGTTTCTTCTACGTTTTCAAGGTCCACCTATCAGCTTAGAACAAGTCTATCTATTTGGGACTTTTCCTTTTGCTATATTATTCTAGGACTCGTTGTTCTCTTTTTCTACATTTTATATTATCCAATACCATGCATTCATTTTATAATATCTTCTGCAACAGCTTACTTCGCAGGTCAAGCCTTTGCTTTGACCTGGGCCTCTTGCTGATCAAGCAATATATGGCAAACATGTTAGTTCCTCTATAGAAAATAGAAATTTCTTACTTAAGCAGATTTGCATTCTTGTTTGATACATTCAATTAATGACAAGTAAATTACATTGTTTCAACCACTATGTGTAAATCAACAACACATTGTAAACTCAATTGTTAATTACTGATTAGGTAATGCATTTTGCATAATCATCTACATTCCATTATTGATTACTGATTAGCATAATCAAGAATTTTCTATCACAGTTTCTTTATTAAAAGGTTTCCAATCTGTAATTTTCTTTTTTCAACAGAAGTATGGCACTTAGGAAAGGATAGGGTTGAATTGAGACTTCCATGTACAGCACTGTGCAAAAATCTTAGGCAGGCAAAGAAAACGATGTTTAGATTGTCCTCGTGTTGGTGTAAAACTATGATATTATGCCTGTCAAAGTGTCTCAGCTTAGCCATTTCAGAACCTCTGCTAACATCATCCTAGTATTTGTAGCGACCGTCCAGTGCAGCCATGTATTTTTTGACTTGGCCACTAGCACACCTCATACAGCTAGTCAATCTGTCAAAATCATGGAACGGCTGAGGTGCCCCTGAGGAGAAGTTTGGGAACTGAAGCGGTGTTCATCTAGCCATCCGACTAGATATCAGTATCTTTTTAGAAAAGAGAAGAAATTATTAATAGTTTTTATTGTGTTCCTCTTAATTTACACGTTCTAATGTTAAATTGTGTTATTTGTTCTAAGCCAAAGTACACTTGCTACCCAGATAAACAGCTTTAAACATTTCTTTGGACTGCCTAAGACTTTTGCACAGTACTGTATATCTTAGAACATAAGAAATTTACAAATTAGAGGAGCCCATTCGGCCCATCAAGCTCGTTTGGGAAGAACTTAACTAATAGCTCAGAGTTGTTAAAATCTTATCCAGCTCTGATTTAACCATCTCTCTCAATATAATATTGGGATCATTTATTCTCTTCAGAGGCCTCCATAGAATAATGCATCCATCCTCTCAATTATGTTTAGACAGACGTATCCTAAGGCACCAGGGCAACAACAGTCAGAATAACAACAGAATCATCAATTTCACAGCTAGTTTTAAAAATTGCTTTAATGCAGAGTGATTACAGAAAAAAAGATAAGCAAATTAGGTAATATTAACAAAATTATTAAAACATGTAGAGTAATAGACATATTTGTCTTTCAGACATATTGTGCTTTTTTAAGAGCAGAAGGGATACATTAAATCAGGATTATATTTTGTTTTTAATGATATATATATATATATATATATATATATATATATATATATATATAATTTTTTTAAATTTACATCATTATAAATGAGAACTATAAGTGATTGCTAATTACTGTTAACTAATTTCCTGTATGATCTTTCTCCCCTTCAGTCTTAAAAATAATTATATGTCAGGGGGCCAATCAGTGGAGGCACACAGACACGGTGGCCGGTTATCCTATTTGTTCAGCGCCAACCCAACAAGTAGAAAATTCAGCACCACGGACAGTGATCTGTGCTACTATGACGTCAGGTCCTTTCATTGGCTCCATATATTTTTCTAGAAATAACTAATTGGCTCTTTTCTAGAAATGTCCAGCCTATATGAAGAGAATATTTTATTTTTATTTAGACTAAGAAACTACAGAAAATCAGCTCTGCATGTGATCTCCCCTTTACTGCTCAAGGAGGGCACACGCACATCAACAAATATCAATGCAACAATTACAGAAGAACAATTTCTCACAGCTTCAGAAGAAGTCAGATTTCTGTGTAATTCAGAGATTGTCCAAGACTTCTGCTAGAACATTTTCTGCACTTGAACCGAATTTCAAAATAAATGACACCTGGGTGACCCAGGTTCGAGTCTCTGCCTGGATCACATGTGTGTGGAGTTTGCATGTTCTCTCCATATCGTCGTGGGGTTTTCTCCGGGTACTCCGGTTTCCCCCCCACAGTCCAAAAACATGCTGAGGCTAATTGGAGTTGCTAAATTGCCCCTAGGTGTGCATGTGTGAGTGAATGGTGTGTGAGTGTGCCCTGCAATGGGCTGGCCCCCCATCCTGGGTTGTTCCCTGCCTCGTGCCCATTGCTTCTGGGATAGGCTCCGGACCCCCCACGACCCAGTATGATTAGTGGTTTGGAAAATGGATGGATGGATACACCTGGGTCTATTAAAAGAAGGTGATGCTGCCTGAACCACCAACCAAGGCTGGGAGGAAAGGGAGGAACACTAGTCAAATGAAGGAAGAAAAGGCCACCGTATCTCATGGTCACGAATACAAAAGTCAGGGAGTGTTATGAAGAAGGCACCACACTTAAGACTATTGGTTTTATGCAGTGAATTACACCAGAGAGAGTTTTTGCATTTTAGCTGTGTCATGTAACATTCCTCAGACTTCATTTTAATGTTTTCTTCAACGCAACAAAGTCCCACGGTAACAAAAGCGCTGAGGTCTGGATCGTTAATTGCAATGTGGGGAGTGCAGACCAGCTGGGGTGGGGGATCGTGCTCAGTCACGATAAAAGGCAAACGGGTAAATTGTGAATACGCACTTAATCTAACTACAGTTTAACGTTGTTCCACATACCAATATCACTACGTATCGGTATCGCAAAACAAAATTTAAAATGTTAAGATTCTGTCATTCTGAAAATCTGAGTATTTAAGACATTATGTTCCATAGCAATTTGTGGAGATAAATACCCTCGGACAGTAGCGTTCATTTCACAATTAAGTCTCTTTAAGTCATTGTTTTATGTTAAGCAGGATGAATGTGTGATTTTTAATTAATAAACCCTTAAGAGTTATATGCTTATGCTGTCGCATACTGTTCTCGGTATACAACTTAACTTATAAAAGTCTGTTTTAAAATCTTATTATAGAATAATATAGAGAATAATTATACAAGAACTATAATTATTATGATGTTATTATTTAATGTGTGTGGGCCGTGTTGCTTGATTACATTTGACTCCTCGGCACGTGGGACGCTGCCGGTTTGAAAGACGCGGCTTCACTTGTTTTCTGCACCAAGGTGGGTTGCCATTCTGCTCCCATTTTATCGGATAATTTATCTTATTATTTAGTATTTGTCAAATTTGCATGTATATTAAAATATGTTTGATGAGTAAAGTCAGTATATTGCTTTTAAATAAAGTGATTTTGTTCTGGGCTACTATGTTAATTATATTTAAATTTTATGCGCAAAGTGTAGTTGACATTTAACTTTTCCGCGTGCGCTTTCCTGCGTTTAAGTACATTATTGCGCTTGCTAGTGAGTAAATTAGTTCATTTCTTTTAAATAAAGTGAACATTGTTGTGGGGTGCTGTGTTGGTTAAATTTAAATTTCATGTGCAAGTCGGCTAGTTTCCTGTGCCGCAAAGTCTAGGTGATATTTCACTTTTCCGCGTGCGCTTTCATGTTGCATTCTACTGCGGATGCGGGTGGTTTCGCTCGGTGCTGCCTACAGCAATGATATTCCACCAGACCAGGAGAGGGCAGATGTATTGTAAGAAACACAAATAAAAGTAGTGAAGCAAGTCCTGTAAAGTTTGTTTGGTGACCAAAATCAGTATATTGCCATTTAGTAAAATTTAAAATTGTTCCAGGCTTCCGTTTTGATTATATCTAAATTTTATGTGAAAGTTAACTAGTTTCCTATGCTATAATGCAATTGTTCATTGCGGAGGTGTCAGTGCAGAACTGTATTCCATGTGCCAGGAGTGACTGACAGCTCCATTGTATTGCCTGTATGTTGTTTTTCCTCATTCAGATACAGATGAATTGCTTAAGCTGTCAGCTGGAGCAACGCTGAACAGGAGAAGCGGTTTCAGAAAATGGATGAATGTCCCCAGAGGTGTGAGTTAACAGTTTTAACCACTGCATCACTGTACCATGCCCATGTATAGGATATGTAGAAGAACCTGTTGCAGTTATCTGGTGTGTGTGTTTTTGACTATCCCTGCCGGCCCCTGGAGGTTTGGGCTTCCCCTTTGAGTCTGGTGCCTCCCAAGGTTTCTTCCTTCTAGGGAGTTTTTCCTTGCCACTGTCGCCTATGGCTTACTCACTGGGGGCTTTGGGTGGGGATGCTGTAAAGCGCTTTCACACAATGTAATGTTGTGATAACGTGCTATACTTTGCTGTGTAATTTTGTATTTACTCACGCAAATAAAAAATTGTTTGATAACAAAAAACACTTGTTTCATTCTTTTTCCCTGCGAACATATCAGTCACTTCCCTCCTGCTCCTGCATTCAAAAATGAAAGTTTGTCCTGCACTGCACTTTATTGCCGTGGGTTCCACAGGAATGCAGACCTCTACTTTGGTGTAATCCTGCTGCTGTTGTAGATGGTCTGCTCGCACGCTTTCACATTGTGCACAAGCAGATTTTTTGTATCTCTGCAGAGAAGCATTCTTTTCTTCTGCCTGGCAAATCCATCATTATAATAGCAATCCACCTAGCGCCCCTAGCTCTTAAAGAAAATGTTTGAAAAAATTAGTTTATAGCATGTTTACACCATAAAAACAGCAGTGACTGAGTACAACCCTTGTGGACCAGGCGCCTGGCTTTGACTATTTTTCTGCCATTAAACTAGCAAACGTGGGTTGGCCATGACGTAAAATAACTTGTGCCTTTAAATTTAAAAAAAAGTCCTGTGTGTTGTAAAGTGAGGTATGAAACAGATACCAGGCCGCTTCAGTGAGGGTCAGCGTAAGTTTTATTAATGTGATTTTGCGGTTTAAACTGTTTCATTGGAATCAATCCAACCAGCAGCATGAAGACTGCAAGCCAAAGAAGTGGGACGATGCCTGAGAAGAACAACTCAGTCAATCCTCACGTCTCCTCTCTCCTCAGGCGATTGATGGACTCTGAGCATGAGACATGTACAAAAGATGAGGACTCTTCTCCACTATTCAAATGGAAATTGTTCTTAATCTTTTATTTATACCTTTTGCTTATACCGTAAGATTTAGGAACACACTGAAAAAGATCAACTTTAATACATTTGAAGGTTGAAGTTATTGGAATTTGTAACGGCTGATTTGGTGGAATATGATTTTGGACAGAACTGTCAAAAAATGTGGAATGAAAATGCAGTTTAATGGTTGAATCCGTGGCTTGCCTAACTTGTTATAAATTGCACACACATCCAGCATTAAAGTGACAGGGAGGTATTAGACCAGAGTTGTTGCATTACATTAACACAGACCAGCAAAAAATATAACATTATTCTAACATTAATGTAATGTTGTTCTGAATAGATTTCTATGTCCAGTCCTGATTTCAAATTGGGCCTTTAAGCCTAGAATATGGTCAGTTTTAAAAATACTTGACTTTGTTGCAACTCTGACTAAGTTGAATTCCATCAAGTGGTTAACGGGTGTGAAGATTATCCTGAAATTTTCAAGTTAATGTCATTCCAGTTAATGTGAGTTTGTTCTGTGTGGGTCTCTGTCTCAGGCTGTTATTTTCGTCTTAGTTTCATTTAAACCACTTAACAATATGCATAGATTGCATAGCTGCAAATGTAAAATACAAAAATTAACTTGGAAAGCATTCTACAACAACATTCAGTATTGTGGAGTATTAATAGCATTTATTGCCAATTCCAGTTGCTAGGTAACTTCTATATTTTGAATAGAATACAATATAATATTTTAAACTAGATTACAGTTAATTGTTATTTTTCTGTTTAAAAAAGACAATTGCTGTAATTTACATAGGACAAAACCTGTAAAAGACATTTTGTAATTATTTTCTAAATGAAATGAAGATGCTTTGTTACTCCCCTTGGGGAAATTCTCTTTTCACCTACCCCATCTTGCTCTACTTGACACACGGGCACAGACAAAGGTAACAGCAAACCTGGCAGCAAAGGGCAGCCACCTGTAGGGACACCCATGGAGCTGGGGATTTTACAGTGATTAACAGCAATTTTGCAATACTTTTCTGGCAGCTTTTTTTTTGCTAGGTATTTACAGTAAATTCCACAGTCAGTTCTACACTAGAAGAGACATCATTCCTAAGCGCAGCATGGACTGCTTCTGGACACAGTATCTAATGCGACTTCCAGAGTCACTTGAGTAAGCTGGAGATAATTCATCCCCGGGAAAGAGAGCCTGCAGTAGGCAGTCTACCAAAAGAGGGCCTTTCCTGTTCCCTTGGTGAATTAGAACACCAGTGGAGAGAGCTCTCCTGTTGCAGTTTCACAGAGATGAACAACATGGAGAACTTTGGATTGAGGTTTTGCAGTAAGAGGGTGCTGAAGGAAAAAGGAGTTTCAAAGACATTGGTCTGCCTGTACTGCCGATTTTGTCTCTGCCCATTTCAGATGTCCAGATGTTTACTAATGTGACATTCCTTAAATACAACCACCGAAACAGAACCGTTGCAAATTTGTTGCCAAGTTTGGTAGATGTACAACTTGGACTGCAAAGAGATGGACTGACGCAGAGGCGGAGCTGAGGATAGGCCTGGGTGGGATTGACAGCTGGACCTACCCAGTCAGATTAATGAAATGACATTTTTTATATATAAATTACCGGCTTCTAACTCTGTTCCTATACATCACTGTTGTTACTGTGGCAAGTACGACAGAATGTGTGAGCTCCCTCTAGTGGTGCTCTAGGTAGAACACCACAGTCGTGGGTGTATTATTGTTGCAGTCACCATGTTGTAAATATATAAGCCAATTTAAGAAAATTTGGGGTAATGAGCTTCATTCAGACCCTCCCAAATTTAATACAAGTCCATCCATCAGCCACTTTACCGTATTTAAATGCTGCAGGAGGATGCTCACATGAAAAAAATAAGCCTAATTCATTTCTTTATCCAAAACTCCTCATTCATTAAAACGAAAAGAGCTTTAACTTGTGCGTGCATTGCTTCATTTTAAGCAGCATTATGGAGTGTCGTTGAACATAAATTTTTCTATGAAGGGTCTGATTTTCTGCATCTTTTACTCCTGGTTTGGGCTATAAAATTGGAAGGAGTTGCCAAACCTGACTGTGCAGGGTCTGCGCTGTTCTCATCTGTGGACAGTGTGTGGGTTTGTGGGTCAGGCATAAATTTGGGGGGGGGGCTCCCTCTAGCATTAAAATAGGGAGATATCCACTAAAATAATTCTTCATATTCAAAAAAGTACAGATAAAATGAATCAATCTCAACAGTTCATTTAAAGTGTTTTCACCCCAAGCACACCTATCCTTACTGAAAATGGTTTAGTCTAAAGTCCTGCTCTGGAGTACGTTTCCTATATCATAATGCACATTGGCAAAAGACAAATATATGTCAGGAAACTATATAGCAAGAGATCAAAGAAAATTGATACATTCTGTGGGCCATGTCTGCTGCCGCATGGCAGAGAGTGTGAGGGGGAAGTGCAGGGACGATGTCGGCATCACCAAAAGGAGGGCTACAGCTCTTTGGAGGGAGCCGGTGAGGAGAGCTGGGGGGAGCCAGTCTGCATCCTCTCACTCCTGGGGAGGACCGAGTATTGGCCATCCTAGATCTGAGAGGCACTTGAGGGAATCCCGGGGTGCATAAATCTCTGTAGTCTACCCACCTCCAAGACATCTATGCTTTCTACTCCCCAGCCACTTCCTCTTGGCCCACCAACATTTGGCCCCCTGTAGTGTGATCACCAGGGTTCCTCAATATGTGGCACCTCCACACCTGGCTCCTCTACATCAGCCATCCCTTGTCTGGGCCCCTCTACAGCAGGCCCCCTCTGACGTGGCCCTCAGTCCCTCAGGGCGACACTGTCCCCTGAGTCCCCAGAATCCCTTTCAGTCTGGGAGATCACCTAACCCACCCATCCTGCTGCCTAATGCCGGTGTCGTGCTGTAAACTGTCCCCCTGCCACGGAATGTAATCTCTCATTTTAAAGGCAATGTCGCTTCGCTTCTCCTGCGCGGCAGCAGCGTCCGCTCGCTGTAACATCGGTTGTCTTGTTCTCCTGCGCGACAATAATGCATTTCTTTTCGACGCTCGTTCGTGCAAATACAGTCGCCTTCAGTCTCAAGAAGCGATTCATCTACTTGAGTAATATTTTTAATACTTTGTTGAATTAATTCTGCCTCAATTTCTTTGCTATTCTGTCTTCTTTTCATAACTATAATGCGGCGATTAGCTTCATACTGGGCACCGACACACCTGGAAATGACGTAACATTGAACCAAATGCCAAAAGTAATCAGAAGTCAGCAGCCTGTCCAGAACGCACAGATAACAAGCTACACTGCAAGTCGTCCAGCCACGACGTCACCCAGCCACTCGTCTACCATCTAAAATACAGATAAATTACAAGTGCTCCGTATTTCTGCAGATGACATTATTTTGAACTGGACCATAAAGAAAATATTCTTGGCCTGGAGGGAGGAGTGCTGGGCTATTTTATAGGAGGCTACTCTTTCTTAATAACCCCATTTTTAATTCTGAACAATAAGCTTAATAGGATGGGGCGACATGCTGGTGCAGTGGTTAGCACTGTTGCGTCACACCTCTGGGACCCGGGTTCAAGTCTCCGCCTGGGTCAGATGTGTGTGGAGTTTGCATGTTCTCCCCATGTCGTCGTGCGGTTTCCTCTGGGTTTTCCGGTTCTCCCCCACAGTCTAAAAACATGCTGAGACTAATTGGAGTTGCTAAATTGCCCGTAAGTGTGCGTGTGTGAGTGAATGGTGTGTGAGTGTGCCCTGCAATGGGCTTGACCCCATTCAGGGTTGTTCCCTGCCTCGTGCCCATTGCTTCTGGGATGGGCTCCCGACCCCCGTGACCCAGAAGGATAAGAGGTTTGGAAAACGGATAAAACTGAAGAGCGATTTAAAATAGGTGATTGTCCAGTAAGAGGATTTACCTTTAGCTACAGTGTTTTTTGTTATACAGGTATATTTTGTTTTACAAAAACAACATTTACTTCTACACTATACGGTCAATTAAAGTACCTTCTGCATCCTGGAGATGGTCATTACCTTCTGGAGAGTCTATTTCCTCAGCAACTCTCTTGTTGCTACCTTCTGGAGACAGATGAATGCTGAAAAGATCTTCCATCTGGTCAGCAGTCATTGTGATTGTCTCAAAGCAGAACAGGTGGCGCAGAATGTAGACAGTGTTTATAACTCGCTTATTAATTATCAATGTGTTACTGGTTACTTTATTAGTTTATATTCAAAGAAATAATAGCAACTTGAACCATGATGGTCAAAGGATAAAATTCTGATCCTAACTAACGTACATGTAAACAGAACACAGAATACCTCTGAAATGGACCCTGACCCCTGTGGATGACCTGAAACGTGACAATGTCATGTTCCAGCAGATTCCCGTCTCTTATTGACCGGATAGGCCTCAGACAACCTGCATTGGCCATGAAGTCAAGCAGAGGTGTCTTTCACTTCTCAAGGTCCTCCAGAGTTGTACTTTCAGGTACCTGCCATCAAAATGGACTGTTATTGAGGCTACTTGAATTATAACTTTTTAGTAAGAACCCACACACCCATATCATGTTTGAAGCCTTTCAATTGCAGCATTAAAATTAGGCAGCATTCGGCAGGTAAAGGAGCAATATTTGCTGGCAGGCACATGGGACGATTAATCTGCGCAGTAGGGACAACATGAAGAGAGGAAAATTTGCTGTAAAAAAACTCAATTTGTTCGCCATAATATCTTGCTGACCTCCTTCCCAGGGCTTAAACTGCCCACAATGCTTTTCCACCCTCTATGCATATTTAGTATTTCCCTGATATATCAGACGCTGATATGGGCAGTACGGTATGCGCTCCGTCTGGTTAGATGTGGGCCTGCACTTTCTTAGGGGCCTGCCCCTCCTGACACAGACTCTTCCAGAATCTCATAATCCTCTCCATTTCCCATTCTTCACACTGTTTATTAGTGTATGGGAACGGGACAACCCTAACTGAAGGGTCAGGACTTGCACACAACACACACCCCTCCTGCCCTAATGAAGTGGCGGTATACTTAGCCCATTTATATCACCAATTTCCAAGTGTACGTTTTGCTAACCCATACAGGTCTACTTCATCCTGGGCATCCTTCTAAAATTTACTCACTCTCCTCACTCCCATATCTCCCCCCATTTCTCTCCGCTTTCGCTCACTGTAATCTGAGAGGTTATTCAGCATCAAAGGACCAGGCTGAGTCAGTGAAGTCAGTTGTCCTGTGCTCACCTGACCTGTGGTCCTGCTGTGCACCCAGACCTGAAGGGCCTGATAAATCATTAGCATCACTAACATCGTTGCTGTCAGCCGTACCAGAACCCACAGCTTCGTGTCCTGTCTGGAGTGGCTGGTCTGCTTGCGATGCTCCCTCTTGACCCTCACTCTGCTCTGATCCTGAAACTGACTCCACCCCAAGCTGTGGAGCTCCTCTGGGAGCTCCATCAGGGCCATCTGAGTCAAGGGCAACTGCATCCTCTGTGTTGTTTTCAGTGACTCTGTCTTTCGTGCGGTACTCTAGTGCAGTGGTTCAAATGGTACCACATATTACTCCCTTCTACCTGCACCGCTGTTGCTGTGGCTCGTGTCACCTTGAAGGGTCCCTCTCGTCGGGGCTAGTGCCACTTTCACCGGAACACTCGCAGGTAGACTTTATCTCCTGGAAAGATGACTGGCTCCTCCTGGTCTGTGTCTTCTTTCTGTGCTTTCTCCTTTTCCTGTTTGGAAATAGTTTTGTGTATTTTGGTTAAAGTCCTCATGTACAACTTTAATTCATCCCCCAGCTGATCTAGGCTGGGTCCCTTATACGCCCCCTCCAAGTCGATCCAGGCATAGGTCTCCCTGTCAGCATTTCATGCGGAGACAAATGCATCACCTGTGCGTTTCCATCCGATATGTCATCAAGGCTGTTGACAGGGCATCCACCCAGTTCATTTTCATGGCGGCGCAAATTTTATTCAGCTTCTGCTTAAGTGTGCCATTCACTCTCTCCACCATACCCTGCATCTGAGGGTGATACACACATGCCAACTTTTGTTTTATTCTCAGCTGTTAAACCACTAACTTTTAACTTTCCCCACAAAGGCAGCTCCATTATCAGAGCTTATTTCAGTTGGTATCCCAAACCTCGGACTCTCTGATCAGGAATTTCACCACTGTCATCGCCCCCATGTCCTTGGACGGTATTGTCTCCACCCATCTGCTGAACCTGTCCACAATCACAAGCATATATCGCTTTCCATATGCTGTTTTTCCCATGTCCACATAGTCCATCACCAAGTGTCTGAACGGTCCCTCAGGCACTGGAATGTGCCCTACTGGGGCCGTGATTGCTTTGCGTAAATTGTTCTTAATGCACACCTCATATTCTGACAACCTTGCATCCGTCATTGCTTGCAGCTATGGTGTCCAGAAACCTTGTTCTGTAATTTTCTGTAACACCACCCCCCTTGTGCAATGGTCAAGACCATGCGCATCCGTTATCAAAATGTTGGCCTGGCTGCCGCATCAGAGACTGCATTTCCTTGAATAACAAAATCACGACCTTTGCGGTGGGCCTGACACTTAACAATAGCCAAACGCTTGGGACGCATCATTGTGTGTAGCAACTCCAAAATCTGATTATAATGCTGAATGGGGGAGCCGTCACTTTTGCGAAACCCCCTTTGCTTCCAGACTGCTCCAAACTGATGGCATACATCATGTGTGTATGCAGAGTCTGTGTAGATAGTAACTGTCTTATGTTGTCCTCGCCGGCACGCTGTAGTCAAAGCCTTTATCTCTGCTAATTGACCAGAACAGGGTTGTGCTCTGAAACGAGAGTGTGAAAATCATCACCCTGTGCCTGGACTACAGCAAACCCAGCCTTCAAGGCATCCCCATCTCTCCAACATGAGCCATCCACAAACAAAACCATCTCGCTATTTTCAATGGGAGAGCTCTCCAAGTCTGCTCTCAGTTTAGTGTAAACCAAAGACTCTGCCACACACTCATGTGTGTCTGCAGGGTTTACTGTAGTGCAGCACTTTATTGTCACATCCGGGTAAGAGAGAAATGCAAAGTACGCTAGCTGCCTTGCTGGGGTCAACACAAATTTGCCTTTGTCAATAACGTCCACCACCTTATGTGAAGTATAAAGTGTTTTTGCATTCTAGCTGTGTTACAGTATGTAACACAGCCTTCAACTTTTTTCCCCACGCAATGCAGAACATGCAGGGGTGCCAAACAAAACAGTGGAGCTGCAGTGTAGCCAATTATTTCTTTCAGTAGTTTTAAAATCATTTGTGTGGCTGTGTGTTAGAGATGGAGGTGAGCAACACTGAGGCATCTCAGGGAACCATGTTGCCCATATTAAAAAACACACACGCATGCAACTCAGGCAATCCAGCATTTCTTATTTCAGTTATATATGACACTGCATGAGGAGCGGCGGGGTGGTGCAGTGGTTAGCACTGTTGCCTCACACCTCTGGGACCCGGGTTCGAGTCTCCGCCTGGGTCACATGTGTGCGGAGTTTGCATGTTCTCCCCATGTCGTCGTGGGGTTTCCTCCGGGTACTCCGGTTTCCCCCCACAGTCCAAAAACATGCTGAGGCTAATTGGAGTCGCTAAATTGCCCATAGGTGTGCATGTGTGAGTGAATGGTGTGTGAGTGAGTCCTGCGATGGGCTGGCCCCCCATCCTGGGTTGTTCCCTGCCTCCGGACCCCCCGCGACCCAATAGGATAAGCGGTTTGGAAAATGGATGGATGGATGACACTGCATGTTGTTGTTTTACATGTTCACTACAAGTCAGTGTTTTTTTCATTGTATGATTAATGCCACATTCATACCAAAAAAACACACTAGACATACTGTACAAGGCAGTCAAGGGAAAAACCTTCTCAGAAAACAAAGTGAATGTATCAACCGAAGAAGGACGTTTCCTTTTCAGAATATTCATTTTTTTCCATGTGGAACCACTGTCCATGATTCAATTGAGTGCATTCAAAGAATGATACATCAAGACTAATAGTGACAAAATATTAATTTAATATGCATTGTACATGAATGTAGGACTTAGATGTTGATGAATTTCTCATCAGTGAAGGGCATATACAAGTTGAAAACCCAGAACTCTCCAATTTAGATGTAATTTGGTACACGTGCAGACCAGTGATGGATATGTAAATGATTAGAATTGCAAGGAGTTGGCATGTTTAATCACCAGACACAGGATGCCTCGTAGTCACATTAGGGTTACCGGCACTTGACGGAGTTTGATAGGGTTGCATTGCGGGTTTGCATGAAGCCAGGTGGTCATATGGTGCAATTGCATGTGGGCCATGCGGATATCACAGTGGCCTGATATTGAAACCAATGGGCACGTGAGGCATCCACACACGTCGTGAAGTTTCTGGTCATCCAAGACAGACCACGCCAAGGAAGGATCGTCGGATTGTGCTCCAAGCATCACAGATCCCCATGACACCTGCGCCTGATATATGGACACAGCTACTGGACTCTCTACAACACCCTATATCATCGTGTCGCGATGACTGGCATCAGCTGGACTACGGGTTCACCGTCCCATGCATAGGCTGCCGTTCACAATAGCACAGAAACTGTTGCGATTGGAGTGGTGTAGTCACTGGGAGGCATGGACTGATGACGACTGGCGTCCTACCATGTTCAGCGATACATCTCAGTTCTGCAGTACCACAGATGACCGTCGTGTGCGTATGGTGGCGCCGCAGGGAGAAGAGCAATCCTGCCAACGCTGTGGAGTGACACACCACACTCTGACGGCACAGTGGTACACCAGTGACATCCTAGTGGTATCCGGGCCCAAGGGTGTGCTATACCCTACTGACATGGGACCAGCAGTGTGGCCATACCACCAACTCCGTGGTCCGTATGCTCTGATATTATAATCATCGTGATACAGTCACATGCCCTTTCATCACATGCAGATTTCATTTTCACAACTTAGTCTGTTGTGCTTCACTTTTTTTGCCACCGAGTTTGTGTTCTGACACTAAGTTGATGGGAAATGATTATTTGAGCGTCATCTAAAGAGCTTATATTACTTGGGTAAATTGCATAAGACTCACATGGTATTTTGAAAAGATTCCCATATGCGCTGATTAGCTGGGGTTGATCCGAGCAGCTGTGCACATTTCTCCTGTAACACAAAAGTTTGCTTTTAGGACAGAAAACAAGGTTAAGACCAAATTATGTGGTTTACATCTATCAAAATAAAACCAAGGTCACTGTTACCAAAAGAGTAACCATGTGTTGTCAAATTTCCTAACATTTTGCTTCATCTTACTTTGGATGTCCATGGTTAGGAGAGAAGCAGAAATCTGCTCAATCATTAGAAAGACTTTACTTGATACAGGGAGTGAGATCTTGTTGCAGGTGACAAGGCAGGATGGAGTGTGTTTAGAAAAATAATGAAGAGGGAATGTGAGTGTGAGCTATCGTGGCATCTGTGTATAACCCAATATGGCGGCATCCTTCTGAATGTAAATAACATAGCCGGCTTAATTAGCTTAATCAAGCGTAATTGAACTAAGGAAAATTTAGCAATATACTTTCCCTGCTTGGTGTGATAAATACAGCAGCAGCTGCTGGTGGACGGGCTACAAACAGACATCAAGAAGAAATCCCACCTCACAGCCATTTACTGTACCAAACCCATTAATGTAACTTGTGAAGATGTAGGTATTGGAGTATTCACAGATTCATTTGCAGTGTCCACTTCCTGTCCAGTAAATTTGACAGGACGAAATTTGAATAACCTATAGGTCTGACTCATGTATGCGGCTGAAGGAGTAAAGGTAGAATGGGTGGAGAATCCTGGGCTGAGCTGCATGGTGGCCTGGGGGACAATCATTAAAACACAGACCCTCTGATATCCTCAAAACCCACAACCAAAAGGGTAGTCAGGAACGGTGGCCAACCACTTGGCCCGTTAAGCCACATGGTGGCCCTATGAGCAGGCAAACACACTACGGGCTAAGGGGTAGAAGACAGAGGAGAGAATAGGATGGCCAGTGACATGTGAACAGGACAAGGCAGGGATGGATTCTGACACAGGTGCCATACTACTTTGTTTAAATATGCCCAAGTGCTTAGAATGTTTTAGTGCCTTAGACAAGGTATCACTGAATGACGCAGCAGTTTGGCTCCTCCTGAAGGCCCTATAACTGTCCTGAGAAGTTGTTTGCATGCACTTGCTGCCTTGACACTTGTTGATGTACGTGTGCCCTGCTCGAGCAGTAAAGGGGAGATCACATGCAGAGATGATTTTCTGTAGCTTCTCAGTCCGAGTAAAAATAAAATATCCTTGTCATATAGGAACCAAGTCTCTGGCTGGAAATTTCTACAACAGAACCAATTAGTCATTTCTATAAATATATACAGAGCCAATGAAGGAACCAGATGTCGCAGTAACACAAGTCACTGTCCGTGGTGCTGAATTCTCTACTTGTTGGGCTGGTACTGAATGAATAGGATAACCGGCCAACGTGTTTGTGTGCTTACACTGATTAT
Source organism: Brienomyrus brachyistius (assembly GCF_023856365.1). Classification (NCBI taxonomy): domain Eukaryota; kingdom Metazoa; phylum Chordata; class Actinopteri; order Osteoglossiformes; family Mormyridae; genus Brienomyrus; species Brienomyrus brachyistius. Next base: position 7,739 of record NW_026043259.1, on the reverse strand, counting down.
ATATCAGGGGGGCAAATATTTATAACATTGAGGGGAAAAATTAAAAAATATATATAGTAAGGACAATATAATCATGATTTAATGTATCCCTTCTGCTGTTTAAAAAGCACAATGTCTGAATGACAAATATGTATTACTCTGCACATTTTAATAATTTCATTAATATTATGCAGTTTACCTATTTGCTATAATCATTCTGCTTTAAAGCAATTTTTAAAACTAGCTGTGAAATTGATGCTGTTGTTCTGTCTGTTGTTGCCCTGGTGCCTTAAGATGTTAGACGTCTGTCTAAACATGCGTGAGGGGACAGATGCACTAATCCATGGAGGCCTCTGATCAGAATAACTCATCCCAATATTATATTGAGCGAGATGGTTAATTCCGTTTTAATCTAGACTGGGTTCAGAGCCTCCGTTCTGCCGTTGATCTTTTGCATGCCCGCTATTACATGTATTAGTTTACTCTAAATTTTGATCCCATGTCAAACTAAAGCAAATTAGGTCCAATTTTGTGTTACTAACGTAGCACCCCCTTGTAAACAGCTGGCCACACCTCCCCTTAAACTACAATTAAATGTGGTATTATGGAATATTATTCAGCACTATATAACATAGAATACAAGTATTATGATATTATTAAAAAGTATGTCAAATATCCATGATGTAATCATTACAATATAAACATTATAATGTAATCAACACAACGTAATCAACTGAGTATGTATTTGCACCTTTTGTTAGTCTGAGATTCTGTTAGCTACTTTATATTAGTCCTGAATCTATGAATATTCACTTTTATTAACGTATATTTTATCACAATGCTAAAGGACAAATATATTATCAACCTTTTAGTTAGACAATGTGTAAAAGGCTGAAACTGCCTAGGTTTACTACTAAAGGAGGGGATTCGCCTGAGTTCACCCGAAGTTCACGGCTGAGCATTTTTTTAAAAACCCAAGTGGAGCTGCTCCAGCCACCATTATGTTCAGCCGAGAGACCAAACGGTAAAAGAAATGATGGACAAACTTATCACCTAGGGGTGTGGATTAAGGGAAAAAACTATTATTGTGAATGGCTGAAGGAATGATGATGCTTAAGTTACGAGATATTGTTAAATGATAAGAACTTGTATAAAAATTGGTGTAAAACAGTACTGGACACACTTTTACGTGTCCAGCCTTGGTTGTAAGTTCTTTGTTGCAATAAAGACTGAATTCTGGATACTGCACAAGCGGACTTCTGATTTGGCGGGGAAGGAGAAAAAACCACGACAGTATATCCGAACAAGGGGGAATTAGGGCCCTAAAATTGAATTACACAGGTTTTATTTTATAAAACTAGAAATCTTTATTAAATACATTTAAAAGAAGGTCAGACAGGTTAGTCATTCGGCAAATCAAAGGCATTAAACAAAACAAACATACAAGGGACTTGCCAAGCTACCAGGTCCAAGCCAGTTCAACCGCTAAGATGAAACAATACCGCGCGTGAACAAATGCAGGCGCTCAGACCGCTACACGCACAAAAATAAATAAAAAACCAAACCCAATGCACTGTGACCTCAAACGATAATGATCACACTAGTGAATATTAAAAAGAAACTGGCCTCAAGCTTCACCGCACATCAAAGTCACCATTCAGGGAATTTAGCGTTGAAGACACCCTGCGGTTAAACAGGCTTAGCACAACCGCAACTAGCTAAGTGAGAGGGAGGGGAGAGAGACAAACAAAAAGGAAAACCCCCCAACCCGTCGCTCACAACAACCCTAGTGCTTATAACATACAGCCCACAGGCTGGAGGGCCAAACAAATGCAACGATACTATAAAATTTCAAACCGCAAACATCACGCAGACATATACTATAGAGAGCAGCTAGCGCACGACACAAAACACTAAAGAAACACGGGAAAAAAAGAAAAGACAATGTAAAGTCCTCACCTTCCCCCCGTTAACAATGGGCACATACCTCTAAACATAACATCACTTGCTCACTAGTTTTTGGTTGCGTCAGTACGGAATAGTTTAACCTACATAGGTAAACATACCTGTTGCGATTTCTGTAGCCAGCGTTCGGTGGACGCCGCTTCAGTAATCTACGCCCCCTCTCCGTCAGCAAACACACTACACCGCGGAACGCTGGTCAAGAATAAGGGTCAATCAAAACAGCCTTCGCTACTTTCAAACGCGAGTGTAGTACATACATACACACACACACACACACATATATATATATATATATATATATATATATATATATATATATATATATATATATATATATATATATATATATATACACACACACACATCCGTGAGAGAAGAACAGGGAAACAGACAAATGCCTAACTAATTAACCAGCAGGAGAATGGAAGTGACAAAATAAACACCAAAATATCCCCCTGCTACACTCATTTTGAAGTAATTGTGCAACAATTTTTTTCCCAGTCGCCATGCTTCGTCTTGCTTGTGCAGGTTATGCTTGCATTGAACTTACTTTGTAGACAATAAGATCCTGTCGGCATGAACTCTCTACTGTGTGGTAATTTAGAGAAATTACGCACGTTCCTTATCCCATCTGAATCGGTGACACTAACGCCGTCGGAATGTGATTTAGCGCAGAGTTTAGAATATTTACGGTTTCCGGCCCATGAAGGCAGTTTGAAATAAAACAAAACAAATACGTTACATTTTCTGGATGCGCACATTCTTGCTCTTGGCAAAATGACACAGAGTATTGAGATAAAGGAGTGTTACTCGATGAGATTTCGAATCCATCGCTCGTTGAACCTGGAGAACATGGATCCAGAAGGTAATTAATGATTAAATAATAAAGTTGTAGTTACCGGTATGTGACAAACGAAATGAACGTCTGCATTGGCCTAATGTTTGTTAGTTGATAAGTAGCTGATAAGTAAAACCTTTGATTTTCGATGTAAAATCACCGACCGGTTGAATAGTTCAACTTTTATCTACAGAAACGAATGTATTTTGTACTGCAAAGGTATACACTGGAGTTTTAAAATGAGAAAATGTAACGATGCGATAGGAAATACCCTTCGGTGTACTCCCCTTCTGTCTCGATTTCTTGCTCACCGTGTTTAATAAGAAAATAAAAAGGAAGATGACTATTAGTGACAAAAGTGTAGGAATAAATGTTTCATAATGCATAATACAGACACATTTAATATTAATTCACTTGGATATTTGTGAGAGTAAGCGTATTCATGGATGTTGTCTTTTTAGCTTCATGGGTAATTCTCACAATTTCATTTATCCGACAATCTGAAGCCCGTAGACTCATTTTAAACTTATTTTGTAGTACAGTGTTTATTCCGTTATTGTCAGAGCCCATGTTCTTATATATATCTCTCTGTGTTCCATTTTGTTGCAGTTCATGAGTTTGTGGAGGATAAGTTCATCTCCATGCTGGTCGTGAACTTTGAGAGCAGCTCACTGACCATGGAGAACTTGCAGTCTCTGGCCCTCAGTGTCCCATCATTTTATTGGCGACTCACTGGGGAGCAGTTGGATCCCAGTCTATTGCGCATAACACCTGCACGGCTGCAAGTATTACATCATGGTGCAGAGACTGGTGTCCAGCATGGGAATGGAGAATCACCAGCTGAGGAGAATGCCCCATTACGGACAGGGGCTGCCGTCACCCAGCTCTGCAAGGGAGGCTTCCCCTGCAGCTCCAGCATCCACGACTGAGGATGCTGATGGACTCCTCGAGGCTCTCCCCTTGCTCTGGGGTGAAGATGAGCCCCTCATCTGTGGCTTCTGACACTCAGCCTGGAAATGAGGTTGAGTCAGAGCATGGTGAACCCTCCAGCTCCACCTTCTGGATCCCTGCGGGCCCTAACACCATGTGGCAGCAGGTTGAGATTGAAGGCCAGACCTTTCCTGCGCAAGCTGGATGAGCTCAGCATTCCCGAGGGACTTTGGAGCATCACGGACTACGCTGATGATCACACATGGTCATGTCCGTGCATGTCTCCGTGCGTGTGCACAGTTCTCTGCGAACATGGGTTGTGAGGCAGGAGGAGAGCCCTCCTCACATGCCCGTTGGCACCAGTCAGAGGAAGCGCAAGGCCAAGCCCGACGACACCAGCGGCTCCAGCTCACCACCGCCACGCAAGAGGCCCATGCGCTTATGATTGCATTCCACGTTTTTACGCTGTGAGTTACATTTACAATTTAATCAGTTACTTGATAAATGACAAAAAGTAGTTACTGCGGTATATATTCCATACATTTGCTGAACTGGAGTTTTGTGCGTCCTTAAGTAATAACTGTAAGCATTCTTTAAGTATGAAAGAGTTTCGGACATTGTCACCTGAAGGCCCAGTGTCCCCATAATTATAACTTTATACTATATTTCTGCATGACTGAGTATTCAATGAGTACCTGGTACTCACATCTCATATTTACCATTTATATCAGTCTCCAAAGTGCTTAGAGAGTTAAGGCTGGTCTTGGTTAGTTCTTAGTGATTGAGCTTTTATTCTTCTGTAATACTCCCCAAGTCCCCTCACTCTACTCAATCTCAGTACTCTTTGGTAGTGAATGAGTCATTGTCACTAACTGCAACAGTTTATGGATAATCAATGGCAAACATAATGCAGACATATGACATTACAGTGTGGTGTTTGCAGTAAGTTGGGCTTAGTGGAAAAGCCCAATTACTAACCCTGACTTCTACTTCGCAGGCGGCACCAAGTCAAGTCCCGGCGGGCACGCTGCCAGAAGTCAAGTCCCGGCGGGCAGGCGGCCCCAGGTCGCGTCGCGGCGGGCAGGCGGCCCCAGGTCGCGTCCCGGCGGGCAGGCGGCCCCAGGTCGCGTCCCGGCGGGCAGGCGGCCCCAGGTCGCGTCCCGGCGGGCAGGCGGCCCCAAGTCAAGTCCCGGCGTGCAGGCGGCCCCAAGTCAAGTCCCGGCGGGCAGGCGGCCCCAAGTCAAGTCCCGGCTGGCAGGCGGCCCCAAGTCAAGTCCCGGCGGGCAGGCGGCCCCAAGTCAAGTCCCGGCGGGCACGCTGCCAGAAGTCAAGTCCCGGCGGGCAGGCGGCCCCAAGTCAAGTCCCGGCGGGCAGGCGGCCCCAAGTCAAGTCCCGGCGGGCAGGCGGCCCCAAGTCAAGTCCCGGCGGGCAAGCGGCTCCACCCGGCGGGCACGCTGCCAGAAGTCAAGTCCCGGCGGGCAGGCAGCCCCAAGTCAAGTCCCGGCGGGCAGGCGGCTCCACCCGGCGGGCCACGCTGCCAGAAGTCAAGTCCCGGCGGGCAGAGCGGCCCCAGGTCGCGTCCCGGCGGGCAGGCGGCCCCAGGTCGCGTCCCGGCGGGCAGGCGGCCCCAGGGTCGCGTCCCGGCGGGCAGGCGGCCCGAGGTCGCGTCCCGGCGTGGCAGGCGGCCCGAGGTCGCGTCCCCGGCGGGCAGGCTGGCCCCAAGTCAAGTCCCGGCGTGCAGGAGGCCCCAAGTCAAGTCCCGGCGGGCAGGCGGCCCCAAGTCAAGTCCCGGCGGGCAGGCGGCCCCAAGTCAAGTCCCGGCGGGCAGGCGGCCCCAAGTCAAGTCCCGGCGGACACGCTGCCAGAAGTCAAGTCCCGGCGGGCACGCTGCCAGAAGTCAAGTCCCGGCGGGCAGGCGGCCCCAAGTCAAGTCCCGGCGGGCAGGCGGCCCCAAGTCAAGTCCCGGCGGGCACGCTGCCAGAAGTCAAGTCCCTGCGGGCAGGCGGCCCCAAGTGAAGTCCCGGCGGGCAAGCGGCTCCACCCGGCGGGCACGCTGCCAGAAGTCAAGTCCCCGGCGGGCAGGCGGCCCCAAGACAAGTCCCGGCGGGCAGGCGGCTCCACCCGGCGGGCAGGCTGCCAGAAGTCAAGTCCCGGCGGGCAAGCGGCTCCACCCAGCGGGCACACTGCCAGAAGTCAAGTCCCGGTGGGCACGCTGCCAGAAGTCAAGTCCCTGCGGGCAAGCGGCTCCACCCGGCGGGCACGCTGCCTGCCAGAAGTCAAGTCCCGGCGGGCAGGCGGCCCCAAGTCAAGTCCTGGCGGGCACGCTGCCAGAAGTCAAGTCCCTGCGGGCAAGCGGCTCCACCCGGCGGGCACGCTGCCAGAAGTCAAGTCCCGGCGGGCAGGCGGCCCCAAGTCAAGTCCTGGCGGGCAGGCGGCCCCCAAGTCAAGTCCCGGCGGGCAGGCGGCCCCAAGTCAAGTCCCGGCGGGCAGGCGGCTCCACCCGGCGGGGCACGCTGCCAGAAGTCAAGTCCCCGGCGGGGCACGCTGCCACAAGTCAAGTCCCGGCGGGCAGGCGGCCCCAAGTCAAGTCCCGGCGGGCAGGCCGGCCCCAAGTCAAGTCCCGGCGGGCAGGCGGCCAGAAGTCAAGTCCCGGCGGGCAGGCGGCCAGAAGTCAAGTCCCGGCGGGCACGCTGCCAGAAGTCAAGTCCCGGCGGGCACGCTGCCAGAAGTCAAGTCCCGGCGGGCACGCTGCCAGAAGTCAAGTCCCGGCGGGCAGGCGGCCCCAGTCAAGTCCCGGCGGGCAGGCGGCCCCAAGTCAAGTCCCGGCGGGCAGGCGGCCCCAAGTCAAGTCCCGGCGGGCAAGCGGCTCCACCCAGCGGGCACACTGCCAGAAGTCAAGTCCCGGCGTGCAGGAGGCCCCAAGTCAAGTCCCGGCGGGCACGCTGCCAGAAGTCAAGTCCCGGCGTGCAGGCGGCCCCAAGTCAAGTCTCGGCGGGGCAAGGCGGCCCCAAGTCATGTCCCGGCGGGCAGGCGGCCCCAAGTCAAGTCCCGGCGGGCACGCTGCCAGAAGTCAAGTCCCGGCTGGGCACGCTGCCAGAAGTCAAGTCCCGGCGTGCAGGCGGCCCCAAGTCAAGTCCCGGCGTGCAGGCGGCCCCAAGTCATGTCCCGGCGGGCAGGGCGGCCCCAAGTCAAGTCCCCGGCGGGCACGCTGCCAGAAGTCAAGTCCCGGCGGCGCACCGCCTGCCAGAAGTCAAGTCCCGGGCGGCACCGCTGCCAGAAGTCAAGTCCCGGGCGGGCACGCTGCCAGAAGTCAAGTCCCGGGCGGGCAGGCTGCCAGAAGTCAAGTCCCGGGCGGGCAGGCTGCCAGAAGTCAAGTCCCGGGCGGGCAGGCCTGCCAGAAGTCAAGTCCCGGGCGGGCAGGCTGCCAGAAGTCAAGTCCCGGGCGGGCAGGCTGCCAGAAGTCAAGTCCCAGGCGGGCAGGCTGCCAGAAGTCAAGTCCCGGCGGGTAGGCGGCTCCACCCGGCAGGCACGCTGCCAGAAGTCAAGTCCCGGCGTGCAGGGGGCCCCAAGTCAAGTCCCGGCGGGCAGGCGGCCCCAAGTCAAATCCCGGCGGGCACGCTGCCAGAAGTCAAGTCCCGGCGGGCAGGCGGCCCCAAGTCAAGTCCCGGCGGTCAAGCGGCTCCACCCGGCGGGCACGCTGCCCAGAAGTCAAGTCCCGGCGGGCAGGAGGCCCCAAGTCAAGTCCCGGCGGGCATGCGGCCCCAAGTCAAGTCCCGGCGGGCAGACGGCCCCAAGTCAAGTCCCGGCGGGCACGCTGGCAGAAGTCAAGTCCCGGCGGGGCAGGCGGCCCCAAGTCAAGTCCCGGCGGGCAGGGCCGGCCCCAAGATCAAGTCCCGGCGGGCAGAGCGGCCCCAAGTCAAAGTCCCGGCGGGCACGGCAGGCAGAAGTCAAGTCCCGGCGGGCACGCTGGCAGAAGTCAAGTCCCGGCGGGCCACGCTGGCAGAAGTCAAGTCCGGCGGGCACGTTG